>NW_005842749.1:235621-275104 GCF_000455745.1 Alligator sinensis
GTGAAAGTAAATAGAGGATGTAGAGGAAGGGGGGGGGGCGCAGGCTATGCCCCAGGAGGACAAGGACAGGGCCCCAGGCTGGGACCTGACCAGTGCTCCATCTGCGAACAGAACGGGCACTGGAAGAATCAGTGCCCCAAAAGGGGGGAGAAGAAACGCGATGAAGAAGAGAGAGCGATGATGTTAGAAGATTCTGACCAAGAGTGACGTGGACCGGGGGCAAACTTCAAAGTAATTCCTGTCTCCCCTGATGAGCCCCTGGTTAGAATGCAAGTGTGGGGAGAGCTCATTGATTTTCTGGTGGACAGTGGAGCCACTCATTCAGTTGTAATGAACTTTAAAGGACCCCTGTCAAAAACCAAGATCCCCATAGTGGGAGCAACAGGTCAACGGACCCATCGTCCTTTTGTGCCCCCCATGGAGTGTAAATTAGGAGGAAAAAAAGTATATCACCAGTTCCTGTATATGCCCGAGTGCCCCCTAACTTTGTTTGGAAGAGATTTGCTGTGCAAATTGCAAGCCCAACTAACCTTTTCAGATGAGAAAATCACTATAAAAATACCAACAGAGGAGGCCTGGAAGGTCCAGATGTGTCTCCTACAAAAGGTAGGGGAGGAAGGGAAAATCCCCCCCGAAGTAGAAGACACCGTAGTACCCTGGGTATGGGCGGGAGAGAAGCCAGGGAGGGCAAAACTGGCCACCCCCATCAAAGTTGACTTGAAATCAGGGGTTAACCCACCCAGGGTGCCACAATACCAGTTAAAATTGGAAGCTTGGAAAGGTCTGGAACCACTCATAAAGTGATTCCTTCAACATGGCTTGCTCTGGGAGTGCCAATCATCCTTTAATACCCCCATTTTACCTGTCAAAAAGCCCCATAGTGATGAGTATCGTTTCGTGCAAGACCTTGGGGCTGTAAACACAGCGACAGTGACCCTTCACCCAGTGGTGCCGAACCCTTATACCTTGCTGGCTACGTTGTCTGCGAAAGACAGGTGGTTTACGGTCCTGGACCCGAAGGACGCCTTATTTTGCATCCCGCTTGAAAAAGGCAGCCAAGAAATTTTTGCATTCGAATGGGAAGACCCGAATACTAGAAGGAAAACACAATTGTGCTGGACAGTTTTACCCCAAGGTTTCAAAAACAGCCCCACCATCTTTAGCACAGCCCTGAGTGCTGACCTCCAGAAGTGGGACAAAGGATCATCAGGAACCCTGTTGCAGTACGTTGACGATTTGTTAATTGCAACAGCCACACAGGAAGAGTGCCAATGGTTGACCGTAAGTTTGCTGAACTTCCTGGGACAGGTGGGGTACCGGGTATCCTGGAAGAAGGCTCAGATAGAACAAGAGAGGGTACGGTACCTGGGATTTGACATCTCACAAGGCCAGAGAGCATTGGGCCCCGAGAGAAAAGAGGCCATCTGCCGGATGGCAGTCCCGAGAACTAAGAAGCAGCTGAGAGGTTTCTTGGGAATGGCAGGATTCTGCCAAATCTGGATCCCCAACTTTGGACTAATAGCCAAGGCCCTTTATGAGGCTACCACTGGCAGTGAGGGAGAGTTACAATGGACAGCAGAACGCTGAAAGAGCTACAACACCATTAAACAGGCCCTCATGATGGCGCCAGCCCTGGGCCTGCCAGATCTCAGTAAACGATTTCAACTTTACGCTCATGAACACCAGGGGGTTGCATCAAGGGTGCTGACTCAACACTTAGGTAGCTGGAAGAGAGCCGTGGCCTATTTTTCCAAACAATTGGACCCTACTAGTTTAGGATGGCCAGCTTGCCTGTGAGCAGTGGCAGCTACAGCCATGTTGGTGGAGGAATCTAAGAAACTTACCTTAGGACAGCCAATGACAGTATATACCCCGCATTCTGTATTGGCGGTGATGAATGCGAAAGGGGGGGCATGGCTTTCCCCAGGTCAAATGGCTAAATATCAGGTTGCTCTCCTGGACCAGGGAGACATCAATTTGCAGGTCTCCAATACCCTGAATCCGGCTACATTATTGCCGGTAGAACAGGATGAAGAATTGCAGCATAATTGTATCGAAACCATTGACAGTGTGTATGCTAGTAGGCCAGACCTCAAGGACACCCCACTGCTTAACGCAGACCTCAGATTATACACAGATGGAAGCAGTTTTATGGATAATGGGATCCGGAGAGTGGGATATGCTGTAGTCACATCATGGGACACCGTGGAAGCAAGAGCCTTGCCTCCGAATACATCTGCACAAAGAGCTGAGCTTATTGCATTGACCCGAGCTCTTCATCTGGCAAAAGGAAGGACAGCTGCAATATACACGGACTCAAAATATGCTTTTGGAGTTTTACACGCACATGGAGCTGTATGGAAAGAGAGAGGACTTTTGACAGCAGATAAAAGCCCAGTGAAGTACGGGGCAGAAATTTTGGAGTTACTTGAAGCTGCGATGGAACCAGTTGAAGTGGCCGTGGTACACTGTAAGGCCCATCAGAAGGGAGATAGTGAAGTTATAAGGGGAAATCGGTGAGCAGATGCTGCGGCAAAGGGAGCTGCTAGAGAATCAGTCCAAAAGACTCTAGTACTGGCACTGGTGCCTCAAGTGGTACTGCCAGAAAAAAACCCTAAGTATACTGAAAAAGAAAGCCAACTCGCAGAGAAATTGGGAAGCAAAGAATAACGAGATGGATGGTGGGTTTTGCCCGAAGGACGGGTCCTGGTGCCGAGACTGATTCTTAGTAGAGTGCTCCAAGAGTACCACCAGGACACTCACCTGGGTGCCGAGGCCATGACCCAAGGTCTCCAAAGAATCGTAGTGGGACCCAGAATGAGGAGAATGGCAGAACAGATAGTGCGAAGGTGTTCTGTCTGCTGTGCCAACAATCCTAAGATTTCCCCCAAACCCCCACCAGGAGCAGGAAGACAAGTTCTATTAGCAGGCGAATGTTGGCAGATAGATTTCTCTGAAGTTCCCAGGAAGGGACACTACAAATACCTGTTAGTACTCATAGACACCTGGACTGGATGGACTGAGGCCTTCCCGTTGTTACGTCTCAGCTCTGTGTTCTTGGGCAACCCTGGCACAGGATGCAGTCTGTCTGACTCACAAAGGACTCACCCCCCCCTCCCTCCCCTCCTCTACCTAAATGAAACTGATTAAGATGCAGTGAGAGACGCACCTAAGACCCTCACCAGATAAGGGTGATAAGAGTGAAACAACTGCCCTAGGTCTCATTTACATCCGAGATGGAACCAGATGACCATTCATTTACATGAGAGATGGAGAACAGAAAGCCTGAAGCAGAGACTGCAGTGAATTCTGGGACCAGAGAAGCAGGGGAGCACTGCATGATAGGGAATCTGCTCTCCAAATGTTAATCAACCCATGTTCTCACACACCCAGCTCAGCATTTATCAGACCAGTTCTAATCTGGATTTACTAAGGACTTTTTCCCCCCAGACACACACACACAGTTCTGAGTTTAATAGGCATCTCGGGCCATACCTTCCCCGGTCCCACTATGGGAGACCTATTTAAACTTGATTGACTAAAACTCGGTTGCCGGGTTAGGGAATGCTGAGGCAAGAGACCGAGTCAGAGGGGGTATGGGCAACATTTGAACAATGGTTAAGGGTTCATCACAGCATCCAGCCTGCTGGAGCCCTAATCCCAGGTGTTGTCATATCTTTCCCGAGACGACTGGTGGGAGTCCTCTCCACAAAAGGTTATGAGCACCCCAATAATTGCTTTAAGTCTGTTAAAAGACTATAGTAAGATCTGGAAAAGTCATGCTAAGCTGAGGCTTGTGCACAACAAGTAAAAATCCAAAATCCTGATGCTGCAAGCTATCTATTGTTCCTGAAGAAACCATGAGATATCCCATCAGTATATCTGCCACCCATAGGAATTTCAAGCTGGCTCCCAAGTATTTGGGTTACTCCCTAATCTTAAGTGTTTCCTGATTATCAATCAGTTTCCTGAGATGGTCCAAACCAGATAACCCCTTGTCAATAGAAAAGACAATGATTTACACTACTGAGGGTGCTACGGAGCAGCTGAACTGAGGGTATAAAAATCTGTAAGTGTGTGTGCTGCTAGAGGAAGAACAGGAAGAGGAAAAGGAAGGAAAAGAAGTAGAAGCAGGAGGAAAGAAGGAGAAGAAGAAAACCCCTGTGCTGACACCATCCCCTGTCGTTCTTGGGACGCTGGAAGAACAGATCATCTCTCCCTTCAAGGACTGTGCTACAGACTGTGCCTGTCAGCTTTGCAGCCTGAGTACCGTGGACTAGGTGAGATCCCAGCGTTCTCTGTCTTCTTTCTAGGCATAAACTTCTGAACCTGAACTGTATCAGTTAAGCTTGAGCTAAGTTTCCCCAAATACTTAGTGAAACCAGGGTAGTATTGTCATTGTTGGTGTTTGTTTTTCTTTTGCATGTCTATTACTACTAGTACTATTATATATTTCATATGCTTAGCAATAAATAACTTTTATAGTCAAACTGGTAGTAATTGGGTATATTTTTCCTTCTTTGCTTCTCTTTCCTCCTGTGCTCTGCAGCAACGCTTCTTTTATCTAAGCTAAAGATCCCTGTGAAGCCCAAAAATATTGTGGGGTCTGCTCATCAAGAGGCCAAAGATTGGGACGTGCTGAGTTTGAAACACATAAGGGGATCAGCTTGTACAGGCTGATTGACCCAGTTTGACTCAGACGTGCCCTTATGAACTGAATGCTGGCCCATGAGGGTGTCAGCTGGACACCCAGCTGGATTCAGAGGGATTTTGTTTACCTGTGTGCTTGTGTCTGACTGCATTTTATTGTCGCTCTTATGAACTGATTCTTGGCATATGAGGGTGTCAGCCTGTCCATGCTGATCAGCCCGGCCAGGTCAGGCGTGTCACGTTAATTTGTGTGTGTTTGTGTGTATGACTGATTTGGTGACTGGAGGAACCCAGCCCATTGAGATTGAGTCCTGCAAGATAGCTCCACTGGGGGTGAGGGCTTGCAGAAGGGAGAAATACAGCTCCGTATAGTAACACAAGCAGCACATTGACAGAATCACCAAGACCCTAGAAACTATCCCTAATAAATGAGCACACCCCAAAGTAATGGGCAAATTTGGTAACACCGTGCCGTACCAATCAGGCGAAGGAAGTGGTTCGAGTAATGCTAAAAGAGATAATCTCACGATTCGGGATTCTGGAAGGATTAGCCTCAGACCGAGGACTGCACTTCGTGTCAGAAGTAACCCAAGGCGTTTCTCGGGCTCTGGGAATACAATGGGACCTCCACACAGCATGGAGGCCACAGTCGAGTGGGCAGGTAGAAAGGATAAATCAGACTCTAAAGAGACAATTGGCTAAACTCTGCCAGGAGACTCAGCTGAGATGGCCCGAAGCTCTACCCCTTGCCTTACTCAGAGTGCGCATAGCCCCTAGAGCAAAATTGGGAGTTAGTCCATTTGAATTAATGTATGGACAGAGATATCTTAACAAGAATCCAGTGGTGATGCATGGGAGCCAGATGCATGTAAAGGGAGAAAGTTGGGTAAAAGACTATTTGTACTCTTTGTCTGCTGTGTTGTCTTCTCTCCACAGGTATGTCCAAGAATGACTTCCGCTGCCCCTAGATACACCGGTCCACAAGTTCCAGATCGGAGACAAGGTTTTGATCCAAACGTGGAAAGACGAGCCTCTTCAATCCAAGTGGACGGGACCGTATCCCATGATCCTCACCACTCATACAGCGGTGAAGGTCCAAGGGGTAAAGCCATGGATCCACTATACCAGGGTAAAGGCCGCACCGGAAGGTCCATCCAAGGGAGCAGGTACCGAGAGTGTCGCACCGGAAGCCGACACAGGCGGACAACACTGGACAGCCCAGCCCGTGGGAGTTGGCTGGTGGAACATCGATCCAGGATGTTTTCACATCTTGCCTTATAGGGGTGCCTACTCCATTGGAGGCACTCTGGAATCAGACCTGGTTTGCATCAGGAGGGATAAAAGTCTCACTAAATTACACTAACAATCCCATGTGGAGACCCATTACCACAAAAAGGAATGCCAGTACCTTTTCGGTGGATCTGCTAACTGTCACCTCACCCGGTGACACAAGTTGTGCCCAATTTGTGAATTGTACCAAAGTCTGTAAAAATCTA
Organism: Alligator sinensis; assembly: GCF_000455745.1. Lineage (NCBI taxonomy): Eukaryota > Metazoa > Chordata > Crocodylia > Alligatoridae > Alligator > Alligator sinensis. The sequence continues at coordinate 241,768 of NW_005842749.1, forward strand.
ACCCGAGAGAGAGGGACTTTTAATTGCTCAGACAGAACTAATGTGTCTTATAATAATGGCCATGTTGTATTGTCCTTAGGTTGGTTCCTCCTTTGTGGGAAAACTGCTTATTCGTACATTCCAGCCAATGCAATGGGGGGACCCTGTGCTCTCGGCAGGTTAACCGTCTGGCTACCAACTATGCCTGAAGCCTCTGACAGACGCCGCTGAAGAAGCTCGAGCCCGCTAGACGAGTCCTGTAATAGCGATATAAACCTCCTGAGTAAGGCCGAGGCGGTGTCCTTAGCAGCCTCTATAGTGGGCGTACCGGCCCTAGCAGTGGCCAACCAGGGTCAGATAAGCAAAGTGGCCTGTGCTTTGGCGAAGGGCCTGAACGTGACCTCACAGGCCCTAGCTGCCCTCAGCACTGAAATGAAAGAACTGAGGGGGGCTACCCTGCAAAACAGAGCAGCCATAGACTACCTGTTGCTGAGACATAACCACAGGTGTAAAGAGTTTGACGGGATGTGTTGTTTCAATTTGACAGATAATTCCGGGCTGATAGAGTCAAAGGTGCAAAAGTTGCAAGACATCCTGTCACGTATCAAACAAGACAATGGATTTGATTTTTCATGGCTTACTTCTTGGCTTCCTAATTTTTCATGGCTGAGGCAAATTTTCCTTTTAATTGTAGCAGGGGTATGCATTTTCATAATGATTTGTTCTGCGGTGCAGTGTGTACCTGTGTATTGTAATGCACTAAAGAAATTAATGTCCACCCCTGTCAATCAAGTAATGTTTGTAAAACCATCAGTCGTGGACCCGATCCAGAAAAATCGAGAAGACGTAAAGCAGTTTTTGAGGATGGGAAAAATGGTTGAGGACTATGGTCCTATTCCATAGGGTCATAGCCTTGAAGGGGGGATTTGATGTACGCAAGATGTACGCTTTTTCTAATTCTATCTAGCTAAATGCATGAAGCAGTTTGCTGACACTGGGCGGGGTGTGGTGTATGTAAGATAAGAAGAGATTGCTTGCTGAGAAAAGATGCCACGTAGGCAAGTATGGGCATGTTCTGTGGCTAAGGTAATGTGCGCATGGGCTAAAAGAAGCAACCAATAGTAACTGCACAGCATGTTGGGTGAGAGAAAACTATATAAGGCTAACGCCAACTAGGCTGGGTGGGTGCTTGCTTTGCGAACGATCGCCAAGTACCCCCTTTCTGCGCAGACTTGGAATAAGAAAGATTAAGTTGGATCCTCCACCCCTGTGTGTTTATTGGCAAAAGCGCACCGGGCACGAACTCACTGTCTTTACAGACAACAATGCGAGGAAGTGGTCAGTAAGGCTAACCGCACCTTGTCGTGCATCTACAGATGCATCACAAGCAGGTCCAGGGAGGTGATTCTTCCCCTCTATGCGGCATTGATCAGGCCGCTGTTGGAGTACTGCATCCAGTTCTGGGTATCACACTTCAAGAGGGATGTGGCTAGCACTGGGAGGGTCCAGGGGGGGCCACTCACATGGTCAAGGGGCAGCGGGTCAGGCCCTACGAAGAGAGGCTGAAGGGCCTGAGTCTATTCAGTCTCCACAAGAGAAGGCGGAGAGGGGATCTGGTGGCTGTTTACAAACTCACCAGGGGAGACCAGGGGGAATTGGGTGAGACTCTGTTCCCCCGGGCACCACCAGGGGTTACTAGGAATAATGGCCAAAAGTTGTTAGAGAGAAGGTTCAGGCTGGACATCAGGAGACAATACTTTACAGTTAGGGCTTCCAAGCTCTGGAATGGACTCCCAAAGGAGGTGGTACTCTCTCCTACCTTGGGGATCTTCAAGAGGAGGCTGGACAGATATTTGGCTGGGGTGTTATTGCAGCAAAACCCCCAGTTTTTTTTCTTTTTTTTTTGTATTTATTGTAAAATGCATTCCCTCCCCTTCCCCAACCATTTCTGACTTTTCTCTCCCTCTCTATTCCCTATAGATAAGTTTAAGTAAGCTAAGATGTAAGATAAGCTTTAACATTTTTAATTTGGCAGCAAGTTTTTGGTTTTGGATATCCACTGTTTTATATTGTATTATTATTAGGTTTGTATTGATTCTTACTGTTGTATATTGCATTATTATCATTTTTGTATTGATTTTTATTGTTTCATATGAATAGTGTATGGTTTAGGCCTGTGTTTGTAAGTGAACCAAAGTCATGTCAAGTTTCCATTTTATATGTCAGGCCTCCATCTTCTGTCCCCTGCCTGGGCATCCCATGTTGCAACTATATGGGTGACGTACCCCTCCCATGTAAATTGGTTCCCTGATGAATGAGAATGATTGGGAATGAGTGAAGTACAATGGTAGCAGGCCTCTACTGAATGGTCTGTAATGACTGGACCATCACCTCACATTGATTCATCCAGGAACCATGGACCTCACCCAGGAACAGAGACAAGACCAGAATTTGAAAGACAAAACACTCTGCAGAACCAGCAACTCTCACCATTACAGACACCCAAAACTGCACATCCCTGCATGGAGCACACATGCTCAGTACGCCAGGGGCTGACCCTTGCCTGGGCATGCCTCCTGTCACTGGAGTCACACAAGGTCTGCCCCTATAAAAAGGGCAGTGAAGAGACCCAGTGGGATGCCCTCTCCATCTGGACCTGCACCATGTCACACCACCTATTCACCCAGAGGTCCTGCCGGCGACCTCCCTCTGGACAATACCTACTGGACAAGGACCCTTTTCCAGCCTGGATAGGTAGATATTACCTGCACGCCTCCTGCTACCATTTGGGGTCTCTCTCTCTCTCTCTCTCTCTCTCTCCTCCTGGACTTCAGTGGACTTCAGTCCCTGCTCCAACCTCTCTAACCCCTGCTGCCATTGTGTGTGCATGCATGTGTGTGTGTGGGTGCAAGGGAACCAATTTGACATTGTGTCACCATCTCCCCTGTTCAATAAAACAACTGTCATTTGCAACCCTGAGTTGGGTCATAGTTTCATCGTTTCATAGTTTCATAGTTTTAGGGTCAGAAGGGACCTAATAGATCTTCTAGCCCGACCCCCCGCCAGGGCGGGAGAACAACAATAACAAAAAACAAACCCTAAAAACAAAAACGGGACTCAAATGAGTCCAGCCAGGTAGGTATCCAGCCTCTTCTTAAAGATCCCCAGGGTAGGGGCCAGCACCACCTCCCTTGGAAGTTGGTTCCAGCTCCTAGCCGCCCTAACTGTGAAGTAGTTTTTTCGGATGTCCAATCTGTACCTCCTCTCCATCAACTTGTGCCCATTATTCCTTGTTATGCCAGCAGGGGCTAGGGGAAACAGCGTCTCCCCCAAACCCTTCTGGTTCCCCCTAGTGAGTTTATAGACGGTCACCAGGTCCCCCCTCAGCCTTCTCTTGTGGAGGCTGAATAGGTTCAAGTCCCGCAGTCTCTCACTGTAGGGTCTGCCCTGTTGTCCCCGGATCATGCGGGTGGCCCTCCTCTGGACCCTCTCCATGTTGTCCACATCCCTCCTGAAATGGGGCGCACAGAACTGGACACAATACTCCAGCTGCGGCCTGACCAGCGTCGCATAGAGGGGGAGGATCACCTCCCTGGCTCTACTCGAGATGCACCTGTGGATGCACGACAAGGTCCGGTTAGCCCTGCCAACCATGACCTCGCATTGTCGGCCCATGTTCATCTTGGAGTCAATAATGACACCAAGATCCCTTTCCGCCTCCGTGCTCTCAAGTAGGGAGCTCCCCATCGTATAAGTGTGCTGCTGGTTCCTACTACCCAAGTGCAGCACCCTGCACTTGTCCGTATTGAAACACATCCTGTTCCTGTTTGCCCACCCCTGTAACCTATCCAGATCCTTCTGCAATCTCTCTCTCCCTGCTAGCGTGCTCACCTCCCCCCAAATTTTGGTGTCATCAGCGAATTTAAACAGGTTGCTCTCCACCCCAACATCAAGATCGCTGATGAAGAAATTGAACAGCGCAGGCCCCAGGACCGAGCCCTGGGGGACTCCACTACCCACCTCCCCCCAAGTCGAATATGATCCATCCACCACCACCCTCTGAGTGCGACCCTTCAGCCAATCTGCAATCCATCTGACCGTGTAGGCATCTATGCCACAGTCGCCTAGTTTATTAATTAGGATGGGGTGAGAGACGGTGTCAAAGGCCTTGCTGAAGTCCAGAAAGACTACATCCACCGCGACACCTGCATCCATGGCCTTTGTGACCTGATCATAAAAGGCAATCAGGTTGGTCTGACATGATCTCCCCCTAATAAATCCATGCTGATTGCCCCTGAGCATCATCTCGGATGCCGGCCCATCACAAATGTGCTCCTTGATGATCTTCTCAAAGAGCTTCCCCAGGATTGAGGTAAGACTGACGGGCCTATAATTGCCCGGGTCCTCCCTTTTCCCTTTTTTGAAGATGGGGACCACATTAGCTACCTTCCAATCGTCTGGCACCTGGCCCAAGCACCACGATCGCTCGTAGAGCCGTGCCAGGGGCCCTGCAATAACCCCAGCCAGCTCCCTCAGCACCCTGGGGTGGAGAGCATCCGGACCCGCTGACTTGAACGCGTCCAGCCCCTCCAGAAGCTCTCTAACCCGGTCCTCCCCAACCTGAGGTCTGAAGGCGATCCCCTCGCGTCCGGCTTCTATCACAGCAGGGAAGTCCCGGTCCCTGCACAAGAAAACGGAGGTGAAGAATTGGTTAAAGAGGTCCGCTTTATCCTCTGACGCAACCACCAGATTGCCCCGCATATCCTGCAGGGGCCCCACATTACCCGGCGCCTTCTTCATCCTCCCAATATATTTGAAAAAGGACTTTTTGTTATCCTTAATCCTGGACGCTAATCCGAGCTCTATCTCCGCCTTGGCCTTCCTAACAGCCCGCCTGCAGGCCCGAGCAGAGGAGGTATACTCCTCTTTGGAGATTACACCCCCCTTCCACCGGGCGTACGCCACCCTTTTGGCAAGCAGGCATTCCCGGACACCCTTGGTGAGCCAGGGGGGCTTTTGGACACTCCTGCCCGCCTTGCTTCTTGTCGGGATGGACACCCCTTGGGCCCCGAGTATCGTTTCCTTAAGGAACGACCACTCCTCTTGGACGCTGAGTTCCTCTGCCCTCAAGGACCCCAGTTCCTCTCCCACTAATCTCCTCATCTCACTGAAGTTGGCCCTCCTGAAGTCTAGGGCCACCACCTTGCTGCGGGCCCTTGACACTCTACGCTGGATGGTGAATTCCAGCACGCGATGATCACTATTGCCCAGGTGGTCAAGAACCTGGAGGCCTCTTACCAGGTCGTCGCCTGCGGCCAGGACCAGGTCCAGCAGAGCATCTCCTCTGGTGGGACTGTGCACCTCCTGAATCAAGTGGAGGTCCTGCAACTCGGCCAAGAACCTCCTGGAGCGGTCCGTCCCGGCTGACTGCTCCTCCCAGCAGATGTCCGGGTAATTAAAATCGCCCATGACAACTACATCCCTTGCTTTTAGTGTCTCCGCAAGCTGGCCTGAAAATTCCCTGTCCAGCTCCTCCTCCTGATTGGGGGGTCTGTAATAGACCCCCACCGTCAAATCCCTCTCGCCTTGCCCCCCCTGGATCTTGACCCAGAGCACTTCAGCTCGCCCTTCCCCTGACCCCATACTGCTGGCAGAGGATGTGTAGTGCTCCTTGACATAAAGTCCCACCCCCCCCCCTGATACCCACAGGCATGCCAGAATAAGGAACATGGCTTTAAGTGAAGAGGTAATGTACAGGAAGAAAAAGTAACTATAGTATACTACATACAAGTAACTTTTTATATGTGGTTACATGTAGTTACCTGAAAGTCTGACCAAACTTATAGAAGTGATGCCACCAAATTTAATATTCACTTGTGCAAATACCTACAATGCAAATATCCAAATGACAAAACCAGCATGCACATGCTGATTAGGTTCTCAGAGCATATACTTGAGTTTATACCATTCTAGGCCCTTGGTGCTACTCAGGGAGAGCTTTAATGATACCTGTAGCAGTGCTAAGCACACACGGTAACAGAGAAGAGGCATAAACTTAGCTTGCTAGGCATCTTTTCACTAATCACTAGTTTAGGTTGATTACAAGTCTGCGCGAGATACACAGTGAGTCAACAGCCACTATAGCTCCATTCTTATACTAGTTTTGGGTTACAGAAGGACTTTACCAAGTGTCAAAACCAGCAGCATAGGGACCTAGCCAGGTGCCCGGTACACAGGGGCAGCAGTGACTTCCAGTTGCTGCTGCAGTTTACAATTGCAATCACATAGCTGTCAACAACCACTTTTTTTGCTTGTCCTTCCCCTGTCCCACCCATCCCACCCCAAGTCAGCGCCCAGGCTGGTTGCCATGTTTGCTCTGCCCGACTTATGCCACTGCCCAAAACCACAGTCTTGCTGATCGATTACACTGATGCTGTGAAGGTGCAGAAAACTGCCCTTTGGAGGCTGGTACCAACCCATCTTGACCTCATCAAGAAAGATGTCCTGAGTGTCCTCAGTCTGTTCTTATCCTTATGGGATGGTGTCCAATACTGCTTAATTCAGTAGTTCAGCTCTTTTCTGAACTTAGGGGACTTTCAGACACTAAGCCCTTCCTACCATCTTAAGTAAGCCTAAGCCTCTAGCTCAGCTAACACATGGGTCTAGCCAAGCTTTGCTTAGTACAACTCCCAGTCCCAGGGACATACTGGAGTTCACTTGTCTCCGCCCACCCCTTTTCTTGCCACTAATCCAAAGAAACAGAGGTGTCTCAGGGCTCCTCCAACTTGTACTGAATGCTACCAGTCCTCAAAGAAATCTGCTAACAGTAGAGAGCTGAAATACAGGAATGCTCTGGATGTACCCACTGCTCCTTCAGTCAACCCCTGTAAGGGGGCCATGTTGGGGCCTGGAGTGCAGCCCATTATGACTTACCTGCCAGATTCTATTGATTTGGAAGAAATAAAGGAAAATATTCTTAAAGTCTTGTAAATGCGAATCTGTTTCCATTTAGACTGCATTCTTCTGAAAGAAATCTGTACCTCCCCCACTTCCCTATAAGTAATGACAGAGAAAAAAGGAAACATTAATCAAACAGATTGAAATGACCTGGATAAGGGCCTCACCGGAAGGATCTAAAATGCTTCTGTGGTCACAAGAACAATTTTCATTCCATGTTTCTGGACTGCATAACATATTACTGAAATCACTAGACATTGGGAATGTAAGATCTCTTAATGGAAATATTATAGACTTGCAATTTGCTTAGGGCAGCAGTTTCTTTTAAAAAAACAACCTCTTACTAGTCTAAGAAAATCAAAAACTTATGTTTGGTCTTTATATAAAAAGTTCAGCCATTAACAGAGAGAATCCAGTAAACTGCATGCAGTGTAACAGTAGTAATCTGAGGTTAGTCCTACTTTTTAATATGGTTAGAAGTAAGCACATACCGGCCTGGTCCTGAGGAGATACCATAACAGACTTTCCAGCACAAATATTCACTTGCAGTTTGAAGCACTTTGAGCAATGTCGTAAATATGAAGCAGGTGCTAAAACTGGCTTAATTTTCAACTTGGATCCACCCACAGGTTTGGATTCTGCCCTTTTTTCCTCTTGTGCGACCCCACAGATATCCATGGGATTTCACAAGGTCCAGAACAATACAGAATTTGGCCTCGTGATTAACCTGAAGTTACCTCCGAGCCTCAGTTCTTCAACCCAGGCCCCTGTAGTCTACCAATTCTAATCCGGGTCCTGGTAACTTTAACTCCCTACACTTCTACTTTCTTATCTTAACCTTTCCCCAGGTATCCCAAGTACACCAAGCACATACATACATACACATCACAACATTCAACTTAGGAACTCACCTGTGTGTATGTGTAGGTGGGTGGTATGTGTGTAAATTAGTGAATACACACACACACACACACACACACACACACATATAGATATCGTGTTTTTTGTGTGTGTGTGTGTGTGTGTGTGTGGTATATGAATTAGTAATCCATGTATGTGTATTGGATGTGCAGGTGTTGGTAACTGATTCTGTCTAAATGTGGTGTGTATAGCGTGTATGGGCTTAAACTAGTGATAGGTGTGCATGAACCTAAACTGGTTATTTTGAACGTGTGTGCATCTGAGTTGCTAGTGTGAATGTGTGCGTGTATGTATATATATATGGCATTGTGTGCATGATATACGAATTAGTGATCTATGTCTAACTTTTGGGGTGTATAGTGTATGTGCTTGAATTGGTGATAAGTATGCATGTGCCTAGGCTGGTTTGGATGTGTATGTGCCTGAGCTGGTAGTGTGTGTGTGTATGCACCTAATTGATTTGTGTGTGTTTTGTATATGTGCAATTGTGTCACACCCTCCTGTCTAACAGTGCAATATTGAGATCCTGAGAGTTGGCCTGACCCCTCAGGGGGCAACATTATGACCCTGGCACTCGTTCCTGCCCGGGGCAGGAGGTCGGACCTGATGATCTGTTTAGGTCCCCTCTGACCCTAAGAACTATGAAACTGTAATTCTCTAACCATTTTTGTTGCCTTCCACTGGACTCTCTACAACTTGTCCACATCCTTTCAATAGTGGCAGGGCCCAGAATTAGACACAGTACACCACATGTGGCCTCACTAGTGTCACTCCTACTAATGCAGCCTAGTATGTTGTTAGCCTTCTTTGCAACAAGAGCATACTGTTGACTCATATCCATCTTATAATCCACCATAACCCCCAGGTCCTTTTCAGCAAAGCTGCTGCCCAGCCAGTCAGCCCCCAACCTGTACTGGTGGATGGGATTGTTCCATCTTTAGTGCAGGACTTTGCAATTGTCCTTGTTGCATAATTTCCTTTTGGCCCAATCCTCCAATTTGTCTAGGTCACTCTGAATCCTAGCTCTACCTTCCAGCATATGTACTACATCCCCCAGCTTGGTATCATCCCTGAACTTGCTTAGGGTGCAATCAATACCATCTTCCAGATCATTAATGAAGATGGTATTGATTGAACAAAAACAGGCCCAGGACCAAACCCTAGGGCATTGCACTTGATATCAACTGCCAACTAGACCTTGAGCCATTGATCACTACCTTTTGTGTCTGATGATTCAGCCAGTTTTCTATCCACTTTACAGTCCATTCTTCCAACCCATACTTCCTCAGCAGGCTTACAAGAATGCTGTGGGAAATCATATGAAAAGCCTTGCTAAAGTCAAAGTATATTATGCCCACTGCTTTCCCCACATCCACATAGCCAGTTATCTCATTATAGATGAGATACTTGTATGTATTCACATACTAACATGACGAAAAAATGATCATTTCAACTTCCAAAACATAGAAGATGCTGATGCAAAAGATCACTAAACATTAGCTATAAGTCTACCAAACTGAAATGTTAAAGTTAGGTTTCTAATGATAAAAACATGCATGGAACATAATTTTGTGTGTAGTTATTCTCTAGATTGTATGACAGGAACATAGAGAGTTCATCTATATGGCATATTAAAACTGCTTCCCTTATTTATTTGGATGTAAACATGTTCTGATTGGTTAAATATGTTGGTAAAATAAGTTATTAAAATTTATGTTTGAATATGGCTTTAGGATTAAAAATCTTATGAAAAACTCAGCCTTGTACTATTGCTAAGGTTACTGAGATCTGGTGTTATGTGCTATCTAAATGTCAGCCCGCCAGATAGGGGCTGAGGTAACTGGTAGACCTGAATTTTTCCACAGCCTATGTTTGTATTCATGAAATCCTGGTTATGCAAATTCAAAAATAGTGGATGTTGATGGTATAGGCATATTCATGTAACAGTTATCAGAAACCAGCTTCTGAGCTGTAATATTTTGTTTTATTATAAGATATAAAACTCTCAACCTATTTGATAAAAATATGGGGCCAAATCCTCAGTCAATTAAATCTACACCAATGATCTGTACAAAACAGATCTCTCTTCCATGCTTTTTCTCCCTTTAGTTTCCTTTATACTGGCTTGTTAATAAACATAAAAGACACAATGCAATCATGTTGTAAAACAAACGATAAACTATAGATTAGGCCACCTCACAGGGAAGCCAAACAAAAGCTCCCGATTTCTGCTCAGTTTAACACATTTATATACTGTTCATATACACTAGCTAGTGTATTTTTTTCACTTCATTTTACAATCATTTTAATATACTTCTTTGTGTATTTTATGGCATGGAACATACCAAGACTGGGAATAGCTGAATGCAAGCCTATTTTACTTACATTAGATCTGAATGAATAACTCTCAAACTTTGCCCCACACACTTTTTTCAAAGTAACAATACATTTTTTCCCTTAACTTCAGCCCCCTCTCTGTTTGTATCTCATAGATGATCTTGTAAACAAGTTCTTGGAAGGAATACTAATAGAAATTTTAAGCAATGTTAGAGAATATTCATAGAAAAGTAAATTTTGAAGTTGGAAGTGAGAGTATTCATACTGGAAGCATGATTAGGAGTTACATTCATTTAGTCAAGAATAAGAAAAACATTATATAACAGTGTTCGGTTCACACTAAACTGTACAACTTATATATGAATACACATAACAGACTGCTCATTAATCTCTGAGCCAAAAATGTGCAGAATTTATTTTGCAAGCAATTTAGAAAAAAAAAATTAAACATACTTATTGCAATGTTACTTTCTAATAAGTATATACGTAATACAGTTACACAATTAGAAAGATCAACTAGGATACTGACCAACAGAAACTGTCCAGTAAAAGTCTCTAACTAGACCCATGGTCCACAAATGGAAGAAGAGAATTCCAACCGTAACCCTCTCCATGCCAACCAAATAAAGGGATTTAGTGAACTAAATCCCTGCCATTCTTCTGCTTACAAACAAGTTCAAAACAAGAGGCACCCAAACCAGAATAGCTTCCTATAGAGAATACTCCATATTTTGTCATAGTGGAATTCTACCGCAAATGCAGAATTGTGTGCCAGAATTTCAGCTCTAAAAAGTGTTTTCAGTCCTTCTGGTTGCAGATGTAACCTTGCAAACATGAAGCAGAAGCACACTGCCTACAGGAGTGTTTAAGGGACCCAGAAACAACAGGTGTAAGAGCTGTGAATTATTTCATTTACGTCTATGGAGTGCTGTAGCTCCAAGGACTTGGCATATGATTTTTTCCCCCACCAAGACACAAAAGAGCTCACCATTTTTACTGAGGAAATTACCGTGAATTTCAGTCAGGAACCCAGCATTTGTTTTATATCCTCCTGACCTGCTGCTTGTCCTCCAGCTTTGCTCACAAGAGGAATTCCATTACTTTACAATTTGGATTTCTTGAACTGTTCTACGCCAAGAAGCAGGGCATTAAGAGATGGACATGGTGCTCATTTTGCAACCAGTGTGCTGTGGAGACAGGAACCGTTGCCTAGCCAGTTGGGAGAAGAGGAGAGCAGCCAAGACATAGGGAAATGGGTCAGTAAAGCTAGCAACAAAATACTGGATTACTCTTGGCATGTATGAGGTAAAAGAAAATTGTGAGCCAGTAATAGCATCAGGTCCAAGGCCAGTAGAGTGCAGCTGTTTTGTGTCAAGGTTGTAATTAAACAACCCACTGTCACAAATCTGTTGGCAGGGGTACCCCCAAAACCCCAAGTTTCTCCCTACTGTCCCATTGCTTGTCCCAAGGAACAGACCAATGTTTATCCTGGGGAAACTCCTTAACCCTGCAAACCTCAGCTCCACTGCCCTTATACTGGACCCCACAGCTAGAGCAGAGGATTCTTTGGTAGTTCCATGTGTTTACCCTTTGGGTTGTGAAATAATTCAACCCCCCTCCTGTTTTGTAGAAGGGGATAGTCTGGAATATCCCTTGGCCTGGGATCATGCTTGGCCACAGGTAAACAAGTAACAAAACAATGGCAGGATTTATTCTATAGGACAAAAGAATTGTACCAGAAAAAAAATGACTGCATAGTTTGAAGTTTTTCCCATTGCAGGTAGACAATATTTTGGTGGCCAATCCCAACAATAGCCTGCATTTGGATTGGCAATTATTCTTGCCCTTGTAACACATGAGGCAGTCATCTTTACAAGTTTCACCTTCCCTCTGGTCCTGTGACATAGAAACAGCACAGAACTAAAGGCCTGTATGTAACTTTTGATTAATCTGTGACCTGCATTATGAATATACATGTAGACAATATGGCATAGCATAGCATAGAATAGCATAATCCATGCAGTGATAAGAATGACATACATGAATACAGCTTGTTCCTGGCTTTTGAATGAGACCACACATATTGAACCTCTGGACCTTTTGAAGTCCACCAATTATTTAATAGCAGTGTCAAAACTATAGTTAAACAGTATGGTGAATTTTGTAAAGTGACCAAAATAAGGAGCAGAAGTAATAACATCATAGTTGTTGTTATTAAATAATAATGATATTTACAACTAGAATGACTATACAATTACACCATGCTAAGAATGATGACACATATGCAATATCTCAGATGCTAGATATGCTAATATGTCCCTTGAAAGTATATTTTCCCACTCTATGTGGTAGATAATATATTTTTAAATATCATTAACAGCAGGAAGATTAACATTATAATAGTTAAAGCAACCAGGTAAAGAAAGTTGAGCTGTCTATTGAACTTTAATTTAATCTCTTTCCTATCAAATTATGACTATACTTAGAAGAAACTAATTTAGTTCACCATAATTTGACTGTGTTCTTGCCATTCCACACAGACTTCATGGTTTTCACAGCATCTGATGAACTGAGCTTGGGTTCATGATAACTCATGCATACAGCTCTGATTTAGTCTATAACATGCAAAATCAACCCTTCCCTCTTCCATAAAGATAGTCACTGTAATACCTTCATCATTAGTTTGCAGGTTCCTATTTTGCTAACGTGAAGTCATTCTTCTAGAAGCAGAATGTTTTTGTAAGGAGCCACTACTTCAAGAACTATCCATTCATCATAGGTAAAAAGACACAGATTAACAGCAAAGACAGAACACAGGAGGACCTTAAAAATACCTTAATTCCTCACTTCCTATCAGCTCCGGACATTTTCCTGTATGGAAAGTTTTTTTCCCCCCACAATGAAACACAGACTATTTGCTTGATATATATACCAAGAACCTACAATTTCATTAAATAACCTTTGGAGATATTACAATCTGAAAGGATTAAATTTTCTCAGTCTTAAATGCTACTTCTGGGCATTTCAAGTAGAAAATATAGCAGCATGAATAAAATGAGGCTTAGAACATCATTGGAAATAAATTGAAGAAGATACAGCTGGCACAGTGAACTTAACCATCTTACCACATGGTAGAACAAATATTACTTCATACACACATCAGTACAATCTGATATAAACCTATCATGTATGTTACTATCCCACTGAGCACATTAATGAACATCCACATGTGCATTAATGCACCATGGTTACTGTGCATTAAGTTTAGTACTTGTAATAACAGGTACTAACTAAATGTGCAGAAACAGGTACTACTGCACAGTAGTGCTGGTGCATGCCTTTTAAGTGACACCGGGTGTATCTAAACGAGCTGCCCATTGCACAGTTGTTACTGTGCTGTCATTTAGTACTTGCATAACCAAGTACTCCTAGTAGTAGTACTTGCATAGGCCTGTGCAAAAGGCCTGTGTTTCATTTTGGTTTCAGATTTAGTGTTGTGATGGGATAGCGATTTGTTCCAGCATTTCAAATTGCTGTTTTGTTTCAGTTGAGCCAAAACTGTTTTGAGTTTTGATACTCCTTCGACACTCTTTCAGCATTGTTTCAGTGTTTTGGCCATAGGCTATAATGGGGAATAACTAAAATGCCTATATCTTTGTCATTTTTTACCTGATTCTGATAAAAATTGTAGGAATGTTACCCGCCCCCCCCCGCTCCCCCTCCTGAGGGCATGAAGCCTGCCAAGTTTCAAGGAGATAGGTGCAGGGATTTCTGGGAAACTGCACCTCAAGATGCTGACAAGCAAAACTCATGACATGGGTGACACTGTGTGTGTGTTAAGGCAGAGTGGGGTGAAAACAGCTGAAGCCATGAAGCCTGCTAAGTTTCAAGGAGATAGGTGCAGCAGAGTTTGGGCAACTGAACTTTGTCATAGAGTAGGGTCCTTAGAGATGGTCGTGATATCCCTAGGGCCCTGTAACTGTGCCAGCTCCACCCTGCAGGTGCCTTCTCTTCTTGCTTGCTGCCATGTCTTGTTGGAAAAGATAATAGATTGCGAGGTTAACCTTGAACTTTAGCTCAGTCATGGTCCTAATGGACCCCAATAAACCCTGTAGGTTCTTGGACCCCTTGCTGGGATCCGCTTTAAGTAGGTGCCTCAAGGGGACACCCTAAGCCTGATGGGCCAGATGCATGACTTCAACCATCCCTTACCATGCCCCATGCCTCACAGATAGTATATCAATATCATCCCTGTAATGAGGTCTCGGTCTCATTCTACCTTCTATTGTCACTGGGCTCTCTATTCCCCTGTTGCTGCACCCTCATTGGTGCTGGGGCCTCTACATGACATGGCAGCATATCCCAATGAGGTCTCCTCCTCCCCTACAGACTCAGTTCAGTCCACCACTTTAAATAACAACAGGTAAGCAGCACAGTAGCACTAGCATCTCAGGCAGCCAAACTGTCACAGAGCCTTTCTTTCCTTTCCTGAAGGAGCTTCTTCTCCAGTAGCTGCCATAGAACTCTCACTGCCAGCCCCAACACTGAGGCTTAGCTGTGCCCAGGGCCTTGAGTCCTTCTGGTCAGCTGACCAGGGACAGGTGCTAGGGGTGTAGGTTGTAGCCGTGTTGGTTGAAAGACACGGCAGACAAGGTACTTTGCATCAATCTGATATCTTTTAGTAGACCAAGTGAATAGTTGGAGAAATATGTTTTAGCAAGCTTTTGGGTTGAAAACCCTTTGTCAGGCTGAGGAAGTACCTGAACTTGGTGTGTGCTATTCCTGGATGGAAGGAATAGTAAAGAAGCCAGAGGCTGGCATGCAATGCAGGCAAGAAAGCCAGTCAGTGAAAATGGAAATGGAGGTGTCAGGGGTGAGGCACAGGCTGAGGTAGAGGGAAGGGGGATGTAGCAGATAAAAGTGAAGAGGTACTTGGGGAGTCAGATGTCCAGCAAGTTGTAGTGTGTCAGAATTCCAATGTCTGTATTGAGTCCATGAGTTTCTGTATCCAGGAGGCTGATGAAGTGAAATTCATAGGCTCATCTGTGAAAAGTGGTTTGTAAATTCAAACAAGCACTGAACCTTGCTAACCTCATCACCAGAAGCCAACTTCCTACAGCCCCAAATACACCAAATGGATCCAGACCATGCCATGACAAGACATGCAAAACCTGCCAAAAATATCTCCAGTATGGAGATATCTTCACAATACATATCTCTATCTTGGCACCAAATGTTCTGCAGCAAGCAACAACTGCGCACCAGACACCAAGCAACAACCGTGCACCAGAATGAGCACACACTGAAAATCTATCAAAGACAAGAACACCCAACTACCTGTCTCCAATCCCTCAGGCCTGATGCTCAAAGGAAATTTGCAAACTACTTTTCACAGATGAGCCTATGAATTTCACTTCATCAGCCTCCTGGATACAGAAACTCATGGACTCAATACAGACATTGGAATTATGACACACTACAACCTGCTGGACATCTGACTCCCCAGGTAACTCTCCACTTTTATCTGCTACATCCCCCTTTCCCCCTACCCCAGCCTGTCTCTCACCCCCTGACACCTTGCAATTACTTACTGCACAGTAGTGCTCAGATAGACACCTGACTGGGAGAAAATCTGCTTCTGGTCAGCCGACCACCAGGGGGCAGGAGATTGCTCCCTGCTCCTGGAAGCTGCCTGCTTCTGGAGCAGGCTACACCACAAGACCCTGCCGCCTGCTCCAAGCCTAAGCTCCAAGCCCTCTGCTCTGAGATGCCATTTGAGGAGTGGGGGCTGAGAGATACTTATCTTCCAGCCCCCCACTTCACCATCCCAACCCTGGAGCAGGCACTGGGAGCTCCCTGCTGGTGGGGCTGGAGAGCCTGTTCCCCACCCACCTCCATGATCACAGAGCTGAGCATGGAACAGGTTCCCCAGTCCCTGCCCCACAATCATGGAGTGGGGGCTGGGAACTGTTCCAGTCATAGTCAGGTCCCAGCCCCATGCCCTGATTGAGGCCTGGGGCTTGGAAAGAGCTGTGGGGCAAAGGGTAGAGATCTGTCCCTCCCTTGCAGCTCTTTCCAAGTCCCTTGTCTCCAATTGGGGAGCTGGGGCCAGGAGCTCCTTGCTGCTGGGGCAGGGGGATTGTCCCTGCCCCAGCGGGAGGAGACCCCTAGGGGCAGGGTGCAATGTCCCAGCCCTGGCCAGAAGACAGCTGTCTACTGGCCTGGTGCTCCCTGCCAGTACTCAGGCACTTCCTGACAGTCTAGAGCTCTCCCTGGTGGTGGCAGGGGCCCATTTCAGGAACTCAGGAAATGGGAGCAACCTGTTTCTGCTTCTCTACATGTGTTGATGCCTGCCTGGGAGAGTAAACTGCTTCTTGATCTAATGCACATGTAGACACACCACATGTGGATACTTCCATTCAGAAAATAATCTCTTCATAGAATCACAACTTGTTTAGTTCCTCAGAAGAATAATATATCTTGGCAGTATGCTATATTGAAGGACTACTTATGATAATTTAATGCTGAAATTTTAAACACTGACAACCCTACACTCAAAGGAGTCATCAGGAAAAAGAAGAAGAACAAGGATCTAACCTATCTGAAATTTACAGCCTAAAATAACTTACCATAGTATTTGTAATATGAAAAGGTTTTATCATTCTTAACTTTCACAACTAATTTAATAAAATCATGTGAAATACAAGTCAGGAGTGTTCTTAGTTGCCCTGCCTCTTATATCAATACCTATTGTACTTCATTGTGCTGTGCTTTTATTGTACATCTCAGTTCATGGGAAAATATTGAACAAAATAAGTAATATATGAAATATTTTATTTCTTATATGAAAATATAGGTCAGATATTCTGAAATGCCTTGATGTTTCCTTCCTGTTAGTCATCCAGGACTGTGTCTGGTTCTTTTACTACAGATTTGTAAATATATAACTAGATTCTCTCTTCTACAAAAATCTGTGCAGGGAACTTTTAAGTATCTCACTGCCTAGAGGATTTATTCAGAACTAGCACTTGCCAAAAGGTCTGTGGTATATATCCCACTACCTATATCTTTCCTCATAATGCAAATAGCAGAACTAAATCTTTGCTTTACGGTAAAAGAGGGGAATATTTATGCAGATGGTTGACATGGGCTAATAGAAACTTCTTATAAGTTAAAGTTAATTTGTATTTAGAGACAACTCAATTTTGCATTTGAGTTCAATAAAGTGCCAAAAAGTGCCTTTTTCTTTCCTAAATAGTAGAGCAAGTTGAAAAGTAAAAATGACATTTTTATGAAAAATTAAAATTTTAGAAGGTTTATGGTTGTTGTGAAGTGCTTCAAACAGGCATTTTCTAAATGTTGCTTTTATAAATGTGGTGTTGTTTTCCTGGTAGTGGTCCCCTTTATCCCTGTTAGATAGATAGATAGATAGATAGACAGATAGATAGACAGATAGATAGACAGATAGATAGACAGATAGATAGATTAGGGCTGTGAGAAGCTTCAGTCCCTGATTTGATTTCGTGGAGATTTGGCCTGATTCAGTGGCCAAACCTCTGAATCCAAATCAAATCAGAGGACCCGTGAATCTCTCCAAATTGAATCCAAACCCTCCGAATCAATTTGGAGAGATTCAGAAAGATTCGGTGATTTGGACATAGACACAGCTTTAAATGGTTTTTCTACATTCCTCTAGGTAGCAGGCAGCTCATGAATGTTGCAATGCTGGGGGGCATGGAGTGTGCCACAGAAGTGCAGGGGGCTCCCTAGTGTGCTCAGCAGCAGAGCTGGAAGTGGATCAGAAGATCTTCCAGTCCACTTCCAGGTCTGATGGGGAGTGCGCAGGGGGGCTTCCCTGTACACCCCCCAGCTCAGCGACTTGTGCCTCCTGGGTCTGGGTGGGGGGGAGAACCTGGGGTCCCCCTGTGGCCAATTGCCAAGCCAGGAGAGTATGAGGGGGGCTTCCAGCGTGCTCCCTGGTGGACCCGGAAGTGGACCAGAAGTACTTCTGGTCCACTTCCAGGTTAGCCACTGAACACATGGAGGCCTCACCCTGTGTTCCTGTGGGACGCTCCATCTCCCCCAGCATTGCAGCATTCAGAAGCCATGCTGGTACCTTGAGGTATGTAGAAAAAACTTTTAAAGCTGTGTCTATATTCGAATCACTAATTCTCTGAATCAGAATCAAATTTTTAGATTTGGATTCAGCTGAATCAAATCAGGCACAGTGATCCAAATCAACTAATCGCATCACTGTCCCTGATTCAGGCCAAATCTGAATCCAAATCAAATAGGGCCCACTTCACACACCCCTATTACACACACACACACACACACACACACACACACACACACACACACCACACAGAGAGGTTTGACCAAAAATGTTTCAGTCAACTCTTCACATTACCTTTGACCTTCTTGGGCATTGCAAAAGACTTGTGTGCAACCATATCCATCATAATAAGAGTGTAATTACATTGGAACTGAAAAGGCAGAGATGGTGCCCAGTCATCATGTAGGGGCTCCATAGAGTGGGGTGATAAATCCCTTATGCCTTCATGAATCCCTAAGTAATTCTACAGTGATCCTAAAATGTCTCTCTTTATGTAGCTTCAGTTCTATCACATTCCTAAAATCATTATGGTAATGTTATATGTCCTAATTAAGTACCATAACATTTATTTCTCACTATCATAAACAGACCATGTGATATTGTCCATAATTTAATTTAAATTGTCTTTCACATGAAATTCCGTTAAGTAGGTTTAATTGACTTTATTAGTGAAGTCAATTTGCAGCATTATTTAGTAATGAATAAGCGATTTAACCTTAAAAGATTCACCATGGAAATTTAATTAATGCGTTAATTGAATATTTAGATTCAACTACAGTAATGCACTGTAAATGTATAATTATCTTCTGAAACTATGCAGCTCTACTGAATTAAAGTAATAGATTAAGTTTTAAAAGTTTTTTTCTTAGAGTAATAAGGCACTAAGTAGCACAGTAAGGGGTATATGCATTTTAAGTATCTTCTTAATTAATTAGAAATCCTTGTGACTGAAAAGTGACTGAAAAGTAAATCAAAAGGATGTGACAAAAGAATAACCTGCAATTTCTTGAAAAGTTATTGGAAAGAACCAGGATGCCATATTATGAACCTTTGAAATGTATTGTGGTGGATATGTTGTACACAGGAAGAAAAAAAATGGGCATGAGAGAGATGCTTTGTCTCTGTTGCAATTTTACAAAGCATCTTAATTTACAAGGTAAAATGTAAATTCTGATGGAAAATCCTAGTCAAGTTAAAATCAATGAAAGTTTGCTACTGACTTCAAAAGGGGCCAGGTTTTCATTGAGAACAATAAAACAGAAATATTTAAAAACAACTGCAACAACACAGCCCAGTGAACTATGCAGATACTGGCTGCATTGTTGCAATAGCAGATACAGTTGGAGAGGGGGGATATATACTGGTTAGAACTCCCATTTAGAACCAGGGAGATAAAGCTTCAGTTCTTTGGTTTGTACAAAATACCTACAAACCCTTGGGCAAATCATTTAGGCCCAGATCCTCAATACTACTTACATGTAGTATTGAGGCCCCCAAGGCGCCCCCCAGGGGTCACAAGAAATAATGGCTACAAGCTAGCAGAGAGCAGATTTAGACTGGACATTAGGAAGAACTTCTTCACAGTTAGAGTGGCCAAGGTCTGGAATGGGATCCCAAGGGAGGTGGTGCTCTCCCCTACCCGGGGGGTCTTCAAGAGGAGGTTGGGTATGCATCTAGCTGGGGTCATTTAGACCCAGCACTCTTCCCTGCCTATGCAGGGGGTCGGTCTCGATGATCTATTGAGGTCCCTTCCGACCCTAACATCTATGCATCTATGTCTTACTCTTATTCAAATGAACATGGTCAAACACAAAAGCTGTTAGACTTAGGAACATAAGTAGTAGGGCTGTGCAAAGCTTCAGTCCCTGATTTGATTCGGCAGAGATTTGACCCAATTCATAGGCTGAATCTCTGAACACAAATCGAATCAGAGGACCCTTTAATATCTCCAAATAAATTTGGAACCCTCTGGATCGATTTGGAGAGATTCAGACAGATTTGATGATTTGGACATAGAGACAGCTTTAAATGTTTTTTCTATTTAAATGTTTACCTCTAGGTAGCAGTGGCTCATGATCGCTGCAATGCTGAGGTGGATGGAACATCCCACAGAAGCATGGGGGGCTCCCCAGTGCACTTGGCAGCAGCCCCGGAAGTGGACCAGAAGCACTTCTGTGTCCACTAGGGAGCGCGCTGGGGGGCCCCCCATGCCATCCCTGGCTCAGCGCCTGGTTTGGGGAGGCACCCAGGGTTCCCTTGTGTACTTCTGGGTTTGCTGCCAAGGATGCCAGAGAGCCCCCTGTGCTCCTGTAGGATGCTCCATTAGCCCCAGCACTGCAATGATCACAAGCCGTGCTGCTACCTCAAGGTACGTAGAAAAAACTTTTAAAGCTGTGCCTGTGTCCGAATTGCTGATTCACCAAATCATCATTGAATCATCAGATTTAGATTTGGCCAAATTGAATCGGGGACAGTGATCCAAATCAACGGATCGAATCACTGTCCCTGATTCAGGCCGAATCCAAATCCAAATTGAATAGGGCCTGTTTTGCACAGCCCTAAGTAGCTGTCAGTATCTGGATCACAGTTTCTCTTTTTCAGGCCTTCATCCACAAAATAGGACCAATACAAGGGCTAGGGAAGTAATTTATTCACTAAGATTGTGAATTTGGTAACCTGAAACTATTTCAAATTCCAGGTTGCCTTTCCTAAATAGTTCAAACTGAAAATATGTTTCAGGCTAGATTGATAAAAACCAGGAATATGAGTTATTCCCAATATGTTACTTTGGATTAAGGCAATTACCCAGGATGTTCTTTAAGCCAGAGAGAAAAATAATGGTAATGTAGTCTGGTGGCTAGGACACTCCTCTTGACTGGGATGCCATGGCTCAAGATCTATTCTGAGCTAGACAAAACAAAGTTATTTTGAAATTGGGGCCCTACATGCCACCTAGGGCTATAGGATACTCTGGGGTAGACAAGATTTTCTCTTTCCTATTGATGATACTCTACTTTGCATAAAATAAGAGGTATTCAAATACTAAAGAACGAGCCAGTACTTATATAGCATCATATTCTCCCTCCATATTATCTTTTCCTCCCTTTTTTCTGATCAGCTGTAGTTAAGAGTTTTATCAATTATTTCTGAAGTGTGAACTGAAAACAAAATTATAGAAAAAATTGGTCTAAAAGCAAATATGGGCCTGGGTTGCTGGGTTGTTTTGTTTTTTTTTTGGTGGGGGGGGGGTGTTGGTGAATCTAGAAGATACAAGACTTCTAAGTTTCTAAGTGTCCGGTACTAATGTAGGCTACTGACATCAAGAGTTTTTACTTATAAAATCCAGGAAAATATCTCATATATGACACCCTATACTTCAAAGCAAAATTCAGAGATGGGAGAATGTTAAATTGAGACAGAGTGGACGTGATTTTCCCTTTCTATGAAAAATTTCAGGATGCCCAAAATTTTCCTGTTCTGCACTATGATGAAACCAAGATTCTTTTAGTTTTTGGTGAAAAATTATGGATTCATAGATATACAAACACATTCAACCTGACTAGCCTGGTAGTGAGGACACACCTTTAGCGTGTAGAAGAGGTGACTTTTTTACCATCTCAGGCAAGTGTAGTATACCATGCTATTTGTTGTATATTCCCATGTGGTGCTCTCATTCTCCAACTGTACTGTTCACATTGTATAAATAATATAAGAATATAATGCATAATATAATAATTAATTATATACTCATTGGAACAGTGCTTTGAGCATGGATCTGAGTTATAAAGTTAGTCTCTCTTTCTTGCTTTATAAATGAAGATATATTTATTAGAGGTGCGCCAATACATTGGTTCCATATTGGATCAGCACCAATATAAAGAAAATTGACACTTTCAGCAATCTGCTTTTTTTGGCTGATGTGGCTGATAATGTGTCCGATAAATGTCCTATGCATGTGTACAGCCATAGCACAGCACGCTGGTGGCCAGGAGCTCAGTCTGGCAGCATGGAGAGCAGCCAGGTCTGGCTGGTAAGTCTGTTGTGAAGGAGGGGGCATGGGGGGCTGATCAAGGCCCCAGAGGTAAGGGAGGGAGTGGGGCTGGGGCTGGGGCAGGGACAGATGCTGCCTAGCTGGGGTGGGGCACAGGATGAAGCCACGGCTCATCCAGGGAGTTTGAGGGGGGGGGCAGTTCCTGCCACTGCATGCACCATGAGAAGGCACGGGGGCATGTACCCCCAGGTCTGTGCACGAGGTGATGGTGGGCTGCTGTTGTGGGCTGGGGCCAGGGTAGTTCCAGACTTCCTGGCAGGGGGTTGGGCTGGACCACTTTTGGGGTGGCTGGTGGTGGCACTGGGAGGGCACTGCAGCAAATTATGGGGTGGCTGCAGCCCCCTTGTAGCTCCTCTCCCAGTGCTGCTGCTGCCTGCCCTGAGTGTAGCCCAGCCCAGCCCAGCCCAGCCCAGCTCCCTGCTGGGAAAAAACCCAATGCCACCCCAGGCCCCAGTCTGCAGAGGCAGTCCACCCTCACCCCATGTGCAGATCTGGGGGAACACGACCCCCACTCCTTCCTCTGGGGTGTGTGGAGTGATGGGAGCTGCCTCCCTCTCTCGGGTCCCCCGGATGAGGTGCTTGTGGTTCTGTCCTGTGCCCAGCCTTGTCTGGGCAGTGCCCACCCCAGCCCCAGCTGCATCTCCACTCCCTACCTCACTGCAGGGGCCTCGATTTGCCCACCAAATGCCCCTTCCCTCACAACAGGCTCACCGGCCAGACTTGAAAATCGGCAATCAAATGGGTACCAGCCGATATAGCTCGTTAAAAATCGCCCATCGGTATTGGCCCAAAAAATCTCTATTGGTGCACCCCTAATATTTATACCAAGTGGAACAGGTCAATCTTAAAGAAATTTACCTCCAAAAAATCTATTAGCTAGGGCATTCTTCTGGATGTGGGACATCCAAGTTGTTGTTTCAGATCAGACAAGGAAGGGATGTGAACCAGACTCCCATATCTAAAGTGAGTAATATATCTACCAGGCAATTTAGATTTCCTGATTCTAGCATGTGCACTTTTCTCACAAAAGATTTCCTGATTCTAGCATGTGCACTGTCCTGACAAATGGTATGTGGAAACACACCTCCTAGTGAAGAGTTTCATTTTCACTGAATTGGCATTTTCTGACAAAAACAAATAATAAAGTTATCCAAAAATTCCAGACCTTTCTAAGGACAACTCATCCCAGACCAATAGTTTGGCTAAGATACTCCTTATATAAATATGACTTCTCTATTAACATACTACTTTCATAACTGAAAAAAGAGCAGTGGGTGGATGAAGTAATGAAAGTGAAGTGGGAGGATAGGTTCTCAGCCTAGTTTTGAGAAACTCCCTAACCCACGCAGGACCATAGATGTAATTCTCCTCCTTGTAATAATTAGTTCTAGTATTAAAAATAAAATAAAAGCCTAGGGAGTACCTCATTCCCTCTCATATATGAATTTCCTTGTCCTTCTCCTCCCTCCATGCTCATTACTATTTCACACTTCAAAATTTCTCCCTTTATCTACTTTGCCTACTTCAGACATTGCTAACTCTCATAAGCCTGCCTGCCTTAGCTCAGGAAGGTATTTTTGTTCATCATGTTTAAGTAATAAAAGAAACTACTTTGATAGCTGTCATATTTGATTACACTGAAATAATTGTACCTTTTAAAGAATTCTTTGAAGAAAACTACAGACTAAGGTGGTTTTACTTAAATTGAAATGACTTCATCTATGGCCTGTTATTTTCATTTTTTTTCCTTTTAAGAAAAATGGGATATACAACTTATAGAGACTTTCTCAATAAGGGTTCCATTGCTTTAAAATAATTCATTTTGAAGCTTACTAATTAAAGTAAAAGAAATTAAATTGCTGGTTGATCACATCTATCTTTGTACTTTAGAAATGATTGCTGAAGGGCCCTTTTGAAACCCATTAGACTCAAAATAAGTCTTTCCATCAGTTTTATGGGCTTCAGATCTAGTCCTTAAATGCACTGAAAAAATGCATGGCCAATTGTGTTTGTATAAATAAATGTATAACTACTCACCTAATTACTATGATTGTACATGCACGTGATCATTTCAACATTCAGTTATAGGAAATATACTATTTAAGTGGTAAATGAGCATGCATTTAATATTCTCCAAGAAGACAGCCCTGTACTGGGAATATAGGCCAAAAAAAGTAATGGACTAGATAAGGGTCAAAATCCGCTTCCTGTCACACCAGTGTAAATGAAGATATTCCAGATTGGCATCAGTGGGTGTGTATACAAGTGCAATTAATGCACTTCAATAAACCCCGGAGCTTATTGCTCCCGAGTTTATTGCTCCCAGGTTCTGCATCTTCACGTGTGCCAAGGACAGCAGCATGTTGAGCTGGGTCAGAGCAGCCCAGGCTGGCAGGAGGCTTGGGGGATCAGCCTGCCAGCACAGGGCTGCTCTCCTTAGCTCAATGTGCTGTGGAGAAACTGGTTGGGACATGAAGGTGCTTCAGTGCAGGGCTAGTTGGCAAGCAGCCCCCACACTGAAGCACCCTCATGCTCCAGACAGCTGGGACAGCATCTACATGTGCGCTGCTATGGAGTAACAAACTCCATAGCAGGGTAGTACTTGTATTTACTTCCATTTACAAGTACTCTCCTGCTATGGAGTAAATTAGTTTACTCAGGCCTAATAGGGACACATGTGTAGATGTGCACAGTTTACTGTGCAGCTAATTAGTCTCCTGCATGGTAAATGTCTTGTGTAGACATGCCCAGTATGTGCTAAAGGTGAAATGAAATCCCAGCAGCATAGGATCTTGGAGGTGTGCCTTTTCCCTGGTAGCTTATTACAAATAAGACTGTATTTCTTGTCAAATGCTGTGATTCCTAGAGATTTTTCTTAACAAACAATGGCTTTCCTAAATCTACTGACATGCAAGATATTTCCACATTTTTAAATAAAACTTGCTCTGTGTGTATCCGTCATATAGACTATAGGACTGTGATCTTAGTTATTAAATCATTTAAAGTAATTCCATTGTCAGAAAAAAGGAAAGAATATATTTTGTTAAGAATCAAGTGATGCATTTCCCTCCAGCTTTTTACTCAGGCTGGGGAGGGAAAAAGCTTTTATTTTTTTCAACTTTTTTATGTGATGTAGTATCACCAGGGCACCTCTGAACTCAGGACTTGTCCTGAACTCAGTGTGAAATCAAATAGAAAATGGCACACAAGGAAAGCTATCCAAAACTTTCCAAAATGAACAATTAAAAAATGGAAAAGGAATAATATCAAGCATTAACTACACTGTTCAGAAGTATTCAGGTACATGAATTTTTGGAGTTCTTGCAGTAGAAAAACACATTAAATACCTACTGCACTTTGTAATTTTAATATCGAATCTGCTGTTTAAATCTAGGATATCTTGAACATGTAACCTCTCCCCATTATCTCTATAAAGTTTAATATGAATAAACTATGAAACAAATATTAATATAAGGCCATAGCTTCAGTGGTTAAGGCCTAAGATTGCAGGTGCAGAGACTATTATTTTATTCCTAAATCTGTCTCTGATCTGCTGCAAGATTTTAGGTCAGTCACTTCCCTCTCTTTGCCTCCTGACTCATCTCACTGTTTATTGTAAATTCTTTTGAGTCAGTGTCTGGCTTATTATGCTTACTACACTATGGACCTAATTTGCTTGCAGATCTTTGGGTGCTACTGTCACACAAATTGTAAATAAGATTAACATTACATCTAGAAAGAAGGTAAGTTTGGCAAGCAGCCCTATCTATATCCCTCACACCTATCTTTCAACCTTCGTTATTACAGTTCTGCCTTAAAAGGCTATACACTAACTCACTGCATCTTTTGTGTTTCTCTAAGTCTATAGTAGTTAGCTGGGATAGAAGAACTAAGAAGGGTTCTAAGCAGCCACTGTGCAGGGAAACCCAGACAGTTTAGGAATAATACTGTTTTATTTTTCTAATAAAATTATTTTATTTACAACTAGAAGAAAGCAATCTGTCTTTCTTGTAGTACAAAACCTCTAAGTTACAGAATTGTTCAGAGATCAGGATCCTGATAGTCCTTAAGTGCATATCATGATTTCAGTTTTGCTGCCCTTGGGTGCAACTACATGTGTGCTTCATTGAGGAGCTGACTAATTAGCTCCACAGTGAAGCATCACCATCTACACACATGCCCATGTTAGGGCACAGTAAATTAATTAACTTCATTGCAGGATACTACTGTCTGGGACAAGTACTATTCTACAACAGAATAATTTACACTGCCACAACACACATGTAGAGAGTGACTGGGGCTGACTGGGGCACATAGGTGCTACAGTGCAGGGGGTGCCTGCTAACTAGCCCCAAACTTTAGCACCCTTATGCCCCAGCCCTGACACCACCCAGAAGTGCCACTTGGAGCCCAGGACTGACCCCCGGACCCTATGCTAGCCAGGGGCTGCTCCACCCCAGCTGAATGTACTGAGGTCCCAGGTGAACGTGTATATCCTGAGCCCAGGAGAATTTTCTTTGCCCTAATTGCACATGTAGATGCACCCCTAAAGTCACATCTATGCGGCAAACTTATGCCAGCAATCTTAACTTAGAACACTGCTAATTAGCATGGGAGGGGGCTAACTGGTACTAGCAACATAGCCCTTTGGGGCAAAGTGGAAGTGATGACTTTCAGTTCACAATTATGAACGCACAGCATCTGCTTTTTTTTGCACCCCCTCTCCCCATCCTGCTATAAGTTACCACCTGGAGCAGTTGCCCCACTGCTTGCTTCATTTAGCAGTACTGCCCACACACCACAAATGTGACTACACTGCTTCTGGTTCAGGGGAAAACTCATCTGGAGTAAGGTAGCATGTTTGAGGGTGTCGTTGCCTGGCTTGCTAGATTTGCTGTTTAGACATGGCCATAGTGGTGCCAAATTTACAGTTTTCATGAAAGAAGTCCATCTATTCAGGATGAAAAGAGGGTCAGATCTAGGAACTGAGGCAGAATCAAATATGTGATCAGATCCCAACCTTCTGCTCTTCTGCATTTTTATGTTGATATAACAGCTTATTCTTCTGCCCTGAAGCAAATAGGCCTTTCAAGTACCTGGTTGCTATACCACCAGAACCTACCTTGAAATAAAAACATTCCCAACCATAGTGAGGATTTTACATAAGGCAAGGTATCTTCAAAATAAAATAAAAAAATTGTTAAAATATAAATTAAAATAGCTAAGAGTCAATTTAATCTAAATGGCAGCTGGTCACTGAGCACTTCTACATTAGATGCTTTACTTGAGATTAGAGCAAATTACTGCACAGTAAGCATCACTGTCTACACACGCAGATGCTTACTGTGCAGTAATTTGCTCTAATCATGAGTAAATTCTCTGCCTGTAAATATAAGTAGAAAATTTGCTCTAGAGTAATTATTGCACAATACAGCACATGTAGACAGCCTACCAAGAGCAAATATGCTCC
This sequence comes from Alligator sinensis, assembly GCF_000455745.1. Taxonomy (NCBI): domain Eukaryota; kingdom Metazoa; phylum Chordata; order Crocodylia; family Alligatoridae; genus Alligator; species Alligator sinensis. Next base: position 269,599 of record NW_005842749.1, read on the forward strand.
CAGTCAGCCAGGCAGCAGGGGGTGGGAGATTGCTCCCTGCTGCTGGGGTGGGCTCTGCCACTAGAGCCTGGGCAGGGACAATATCTACCTGCCTTGCTTGCTCTACCCTGGCTCCATCATTGCAAAGTGGGGGCTGGGAGATAAGAATATTCCAGCTGCACTCCATAATCATGATCATGGAGCAGGGGGACATTTCCCCCACCCAGGCTCAGGTGGTAGAGCCTGCCCCAGCAGCAGGCAGCTTCCAGTGGCAGGGAGTAGTCTCCCAGACACCACCAGGAGACAGCTGCCTCCTGGCCCCATGATCCCCGCCAGCCCCTGGGCTACCACCCAGAGGGAGCCTAGACCTCCCCCTGGCTCTGCAAGGGGCCATTGCAGGGCCAGTGGGGGCAGACTGCTGCCAAGAGCAGAAAATCTGCTCCCACTTACTTGCACATGTAGATTACACTTGCACTCTGGAGTAAACCCAACCCAGATCATTTGCATATGTAAATGCATCCATTGAATATGATCTTTGAAATGTTAATGAACAAGGTTAACACTAGCCCCAGAATTCATCTTAGTGGGGTGTAAAAGCTGTCTACTTGAAATGTAGTATTACCAAAATTAACTTCAACACAGGTATAGAAAATACTACAGAGATTGCAAAATGAACAGGCTAAGAGCTATGAAGGAGAATGGAGATATCTGGAACCACAGGCATGGTTATTTCCTTGTGAGAAAACAAACAAACAAACAAACAACTTTATAGTGTAGCTGCAGAAATCTTCAATACTAGACAAATCAGAAGTGAGGAAAAGACAATTTACACAATATCAAATAAAGAAAAAAATAATTAAGGTTATCAAGACAGCTATAAAATCATGGCTTTGTCAGAGTAATAGATTATTCACAATTCCAGGCATTTCATATCTCTTCAGAGAAAGCACAGTGAATATAATACAAAATAATTTTATAATAGGCTGGGGCTGCCAAGAGTCAGACCTTAAATTCTATTTCCTATGTAGCGGAGCTAAATTAGAATTGGACTGTAAAGTACTATATATTTTCCAGTTAAAAAAATTGTCTCCTCCTAGCATGCTTCATCAATGCCTAAAAGGTCTGCTTTAAAAAGGTTACGGTACAATTAGAGACTAAGAGCTCTGAAGATTTCATCTGCAAAGAAAAAGGAAGAAACAAGCAAACCGAATTTGCTTTTGTTCCATTTGAAGTAGGTGGAGGCAAAGGTGTAAGTGGCCATGCAATGCTCACATATGGTACAGCAGAAGCAGCCAGAGGTTTGTGCGTCAAGTAGCTGATTTTTAGTGGCAAACAAAGGAGGTGGCATCTCCCCCCACAGCAAGGAAACTCTGGCTGTTACTCCTACACTGTTCACTGTCACTGCTTCTCTGCCCTCCTGCTGCCAGAGCTACTGCAGGGAAGGTGCAGGGAGTAGGGCTGTATGAAATTTGACCAGGTGTTTCATATAGAAGCTGTTTTGATGTGTTTTGAACTCAAAACAGCAAAATCAAAATGAAACAAAAGGTTTCAAAACAGCTTTGAAATGAAACAAGGGCACTCAAAATGTTTCAAAAGTTTGGAAACGTTTCCAGTTTTGAAGCCAGGTTTACTTGGCTTCAGCGCCAGCAGTGACAGCCTCCTCTCATCCGTCATGCAGATCCAGGAGCCTGCATCCCTGGGAAGGTTGCGGGGCTGTGCTGGACTCCTCATGGGGGTACAAGCCCCTGGATCTGCACGCTGGATGAGAGGAGGCTGCCCCTGTCACCTGGGACCAGCGGCAGCAGCAATTTTCCCTGGCACTGGGCACAGGCTGCGCCCAGTACCAGCCCTAGGGGGCAGCCTGAGCCTCCTCTCATCTGGCGCACAGATCTGGGTGCTCATACCCCCAGGAGGAGTCCGGCATAGCCCAACAACCCACCTGGGGCTGCAAGCCCCAGATCTGCGGGCCGGATGAGAGGAAGCTCAGGCTGTTGCTGCCACCTGCGACAGGCAGCAGCAGTAATCTTCGGTGCTGGGTGCAGCCCAAGCCCAGCATTGGTCCCAGGAGGGAGAGGCCGCCTCCTCTCACTGCGGGCACAGATCTGGGGGCTTGCACCCCCAAGAGGGCTGCCAGACTGTGCTGCGCTCCTCCTGGGGGTGGAGCCTCCAGATCTGTGCTCCAGATGAGAAGAGTCCTAGGTGGCAGAAGGAATCTTCTTTGCTGCTGGGCAAGGGCTGCGCCCAGCGCCGATTCCAGGCATCAGCGGCAGCATCCTCTTATCCGGCATGCAGATCTGGGGGCCTGCAACCCTAGAAGGAGTCCAGCACAGGCTCACATCCCTCCCAGTGGTGCGGGCCCCCAGATCTGCGCACTGGATGAAAGGAGGCTGCCACTGCCAGCAAGTGTCAGGAGTTGTGCTTTGAAGAGTTAGAGGTGAAGTTTCCCAGAGACCTCTGTACCTATCTCCTTTAAACCTGCCAGGTTTCGTGCCCTCAGAAGGGTCTACCATCCCTGCAATTTTCATCCAAATCAGGCAAGACATGACAAATGTTTAGGCATTTTCATGATTCCCCATTATAGCCCATGGACGAAATGTCGAAACTCATCGCAACAGTGAAACAGTTTCAATGAAATGAAATAGGACAGTGCTTCAAAATGAAATGAAATGACAAAATGAAACACTGTTCCTTTTAAATAGCAAAACAGACATCGACATGAAATGATATTGTTTTGCACAGCCCTAGCAGGGAACAGGAGATGGGAAAGTAAGGGGTCCCTTCCCAGCTCCATTCCAACATCCAAGACTTGAGCTCTGTTCACCCACTCACTGCTACACTGTGAAGATATTCCCAAAGGCGTATCATTAAGGTTTTGATCCTGCACCATTGAGGTCAATGCAACAATGAGATTCTCCATGGATCTGAATAAGCACAGGATCAATACTTAGATTAGCAAAATTATGGGAAATGAGTGATAAACTTGTCATAAATACTTAAAGTGGCTATTTATAGATAGATCATCTAAAAAGAGTACGGGTATTGTTCCTCTTGTTTTATTTTTCTAATTTCATGGCAGAAAAGCTAGTAAGTGCATGGTATTTATGAGTGCAGCAAGTAGAAACAAGGTTTTACTGGTCATATGTTCAGCTCATTTCCATTCTCCTTTGCAAAAAAAAAATTGCATTGCTGATTGACTTGGGGAAAAAAAGTTTCAATAAGCGAAGTCACAATAATATGTGTAGGAAAGAAAAAGCCACATAGATTCAGGAGTTGGGCTGTAATAGTGAACATAAACAGCTGATTAATGAGTTTTCAGGTTGTAAATGTATGTTTACAGGGACAGGTGAGCCTTGAATTAGTTTCTCTCTCAGTAATCTGAATGTCTGCAAGGAGTATCTGTGGTTCTGATTTGCAACTGATTGTATTTTAATATGTGATTATTGTTGCTGCAATTATTGTTGTTATTATTTACTACCATAATCGTAATCATATTATCCTAGATATTTATGTGGGAGCACTGAATACCATAGATATAGGCTCTTCATATATGCATCCATGGGTCTACTCAGCCCTTGAGCTTTAAAAGGGACAGCAAGAGACCCTGGGGTGAACACTCAGGACGTGCAGTGCTGAAGGGCAATGCTCAAGGGTGCCCTTTATATTGCCCTCGATAGGGACAGAGAAAGGGAAAAGGGGCATTTTTATACTGCTTGTTCCAATTTTTGTTTTTTGTTTCCATATATGGAGATATCAAATATGGGTTGGGCAGGGTGGATCATCTTAGGCAGAGGCAGAGGAACAGAAAGGGATGTGGATTGCTTTTTTTGGGGAGGGTGGGGTTGGAGTGGGGGAGAAGTTTCTGCTAGATTCTTAGTTTAATATTTTATTCCTGGTATGTCTGTATTGCCTTTTATTGTAAGCCATTCTGAGCTTATAAGGCTAAATATACATATAAATACAGACACAAACACACACACACATACATAACAAATCTCAGAAAGTGAGATAAAATTTGAGTGGATAGCAGGTCGCTAGAAAAAACTATACAGGTTAAGATCTGTGACCCCCCCCCCAATGATACAGAAAAATATCATCATCCAGTTTTTCATTTTTGTAAGTGTTTAACTGGACCACTTTCTGTGCTGTGGTCTCTGTTTCCCAAAAGAGACAAAGCAAACTCTTATTACTTTCATGGTTGACTCATCCAGGTGGTCCTTAAGAATAATTCCTCAAGAACTGCACCATCAAACCCATTCTATGCTTAAGATATATATGACATCATCATTAGGACCAAAAGCCTGCAATCTCTGATTATTGAACTTGTGATGGAAATCAATCATCACCCCTCCATCAGACTATTTCTTGAATACTCCAGCACCAGTATTTCCTTTTTAGACACTATGATCAATATCCAGAATGGTAAAATACAAACCACCATATACAAGAAACTTACAGACAAACACACATATCTGCACAGAACAAGCAATCACCCTAAATACACCAAGAAAGCTACAATATACAGCCAAGAAGAAGCGGAGCTGGACCCAGACAAGCCATCAAATTTTGGCTTGTGCTGGGGACAACCTTTCACTATATGGTAGAAAAGCCAAGTGACCTGGGGAGGAGTGAGGTTCATCTCAGTTTGCTATTTACTAATAGGGAGAAATTGGTTGATGATCTGAAGGGAGAAGGTCATTAGGATAACAGGGATCATAAAGAGTTAATTATCCTAAAAGAAAGAAAAGAAAGCAACAAAAATAATGATAATTGATCTTAAGAAAAACAAACTTTTAACAAATTCATCCTGCCCACCACTTCCCTGAGTTTGAGGATGGAATTAAGTGTATCCTTGGTAAATTTACAGATGGCACCAAGCTGAATGACATAGGAGACACTTTGGAGAAAGAATCGAGATTCAAAATGAACATGATAAGCTGGACAAATTGAATAAGGACAAGTGCTAAGTACTACATTTATGCTGGTACAATCAAATGCACAAATACAAAATGGAGAGTGATTTACTAGGGTGCAGTGCTATTAGAAGAGCTGGCGATTATGATGGATTGCAAGTCAAATGAATTAAATGTGTAGTATTGTTGGGGAAAAAAGAAAACAAACAAAGCTGGTCTATTAACAGGAGTGCTGGATGCAGATCACAGGAAGTGATTTTTCTACCCTATTCAGCATCAGTGAAGTCTCACCTAGAGAACTGTGTCTGGTTATGGGCACAACACTTGAGGAAAGACATGGACAAATAAGAGTCCAAAGGAGAAGATGGAGTGGGGATTTCATAAGACTCTTCGCAAATAAAATGGGTTGTTATAAAGAAAATGGTGACCTGGGCTAAGGGCAGGCAGTCAAAAAGCCCAATCCTGAATTGAATCAATCTTTGCAAGTTAGTCTAAGCTGCATAGATTGATCCAATAAGATAGTGAACAGACATTCAGTTTTGAGACCAGAAATGCAGCCACATGCCTGCAGTGGCCTAGGTCAGAAGCTGAGGGGTGCTAGAGTATGCCGCCCTGTT
>NW_005842749.1:275114-295165 GCF_000455745.1 Alligator sinensis
GACAGCTTGGGCCAAGGCTGATCCACCCACCCTGTGTGGGGGAGGTTACAGGGGAGATGTAAACCATCCTGGGATGCTGGGGGACTGTGAGTTAACTTGAATCTGGAGGGGATCTGGGACAGAAGTTCAATAGACCAATTTAACCTAAATCAGTTAAGTCTCATACTACATCCATCCAGGTTTATTTTAAACCAGTTTTGGCCATTTTGAAAGTGGTTTATGTGCACTGAGCTTCTGTCGTGTTCTGGATTTGAACTGGTTTCCAATCACTTATACTGGTTTGTGTGTAATTTCTATCCCTGGTTCAATTGACTTTAATTTTCCATGGAGGACAAGACAAGAAGTAATAGGCTTAAATAGGAGCAAGGGGAGTTTAGGTAGTTATTAGAAGAAACCTTCTAACTGTGAGAAGAGTTCAATACTGGAAGGGACTATCTACAGAGATTGTGGAATCTCTGTCATTGGAGACTTTTAAGGATAGGTTAGAGAAACATTATTCTAGGATGGTTTAGACTGGGGACTGGAGGAGGGGGGGGGGGCTGCCTTGAACAAGTGGTTGGCCTAGATGACCTTCTAAAGTAAATTCCTGCACTATGATTTTACTGCATACATCTATAAAACATATTAAGAAAATTGAGTATAAATTCAGGAAAGCTGTCAGACTGGTAAATCATACTTACAGAATGGAATGAGAGACAAATTCCAGCTTGTCTTTGAAAAAGACAAGCTGAAAGCTATATTGGATTCCTTCCTTCTATAATTTTTTCTACTATCTCGCTTCAACAGTTTAAAAATTCTAATGTCAACACTTGATAGTTTAAGAGAAATAGCTTTGAGATTGTGAGTTGAAGTTTATCAGAGGTTGTTTTTGAAATGGGGGAGTGTTAAGAGGAAATGAGTTCAAGCATGTAAGAATTCAGTTGAATTTTAAGGTCATTCAAATGTTCTGAGATTGAAAATTCCTTGGTGGAACTGAACCTTGAATTTGATTCAAATTATATTAAATACTGCAGGCTGGTTAATGAAAATTTAAATTAAAAGAAAATCTCTATTTTAATTAAGAATGTTACAGTGCTCATTGAACAGACAATGCACAGAGAATAATCCTCATACCCCTGCCCTGCAAGCTCAGAAAAGAGACTAGCTTCTCAGACAACACACTGAATAGACACAAGAATGCACTTCTGAGTAATAATGAGCCTTAAGAATGGAGTTAATGGAGAAGGAAAGGCATAGTAGCACATTTGGAATGGCTGATGTTCAGAGGTACTGCACTTTGAATGATAAGATAAAGATGGAAAATTAAGACTAAAAATAGAACTAAAGGTAAAAGGGGAAGGTGGATAAATCCAGCATGAGACAGAGAAAGGAACAAGGCTTGAAATAAAGGGTGCACAAGGAGATCCAGTGGCTGATTTTATTGTAGCAGTTCAGTCATACAAAAAAAGTTCATACTAAATTATAGCAAACACTTTCCTCGTGTAAACTAGCCTACAGATAAAAAAAAAAAGTTCCAGACATATGAGTCCTTTTTGAGAAAAGAAAGTTCATACAACATTTCTAGTAGAACAATTCTTAAAATACCTGTTGGGGAATTTTAGAATGAGAGCTTTAAATTACTACATGACACAAGAGGTATCCCCAAATTAATCTGCCTTAAAAAAAAAAAAGAGAAGAAAATGTTCTATTTTAAAAGAACTTTTACTGTGAACAGAAGATTTTGCTTCCAAGTACATAAAAGCAAAGTTGCAATGGAATCCAGAACTTTTTGATAAACATTCAAAATACTCTGAAGATCCCAAAACTTCAGAGAGAGCTTCCATTCCTACTTAATAGACTCCAATATGTGTCTTACTTCAGCACGGTTTTCCCAACAATACATTTTGTGCTTGTCTAATAAAATGAACATTGGTGGTAAAAAAATTGGTGGGACAGCAGTATTAGTAGTTAATATAGATGATGACAAGCACAGCAGTAGCCCAGAACTGAGACTGATATGCTATTAGTTAAATCTTGGCATGTTTAGTGGCTTCGGTGGCATATTTGATGCCTGTTCAGTAAGCACAGTTTGTACAATCTAAATTAACTTCCTTAATTGGAGTATAATTTAAAATGGAATGAAACACTGCTTATTTCAGTTTTTGTTGCACTTTTATGGACCTCCTTCTGTGTTCTCTAAAGGGGATGATAGTACTACCATCTTTGTGGCTTAATATACTTTAGATTACAGCTTTGTCTTGGAAGTGATGGGTAACATATTTAATGTTAATTATTCCAAAATTGTAATATACTGCATTGCCTGAAACAGTGTTTTATTGTGCACATAAAATCTGTAATACAAGATAAAGCTATACACATCAAAATGATCAAATGATTACTTTTTAAATGTGAACTTTAGATGCAGAACTGGATATCAGCAAAAGAGAGAGCCCGAGAAAAATATTTTTTTCTGTAAAGTAATACTTTTACTGTTGCTAGTTGTTGCTTATATATTATATACATAAATTAATATATTGAATGTGTGTATGTATAATACTCATAGGCAACTTGTCAACCATCTGCATTCATGAGAAAAATATTTTTCTTTGAAGTATTCACTTAGCTCTAATATTTATGGGGACTATATCTTGTCATGTAATCTATTCATTGTCTAAAGTTTCAATTTCAAGAAGTGTGGTTCAAAAGATGTTCTGCTAAGTTAGTTGAAAAACAAAGTATCTTATACTAAAATGCTATTAATGTTTTTAATAATACTTTTAAATACCCAGGGTATCTCACATTGGAACTATCTTAGTGTCACTAAGAAAGGAACCTGATCCAGATACTTTAATTTGTTTAGTCAGCTTCAAACAGACACACGTATTGGAAAGAAAAGCTTTTTTTGCTCCAGTAATACAAATTACTGAAAAAATCTTTAAAATAAGCCTTACTTTTCTGAACTATGTCTGATTTCACTGGGCTCTTTGTATTGAAATGTACTGAAATGTACCAATTGTCATGAGGGAACAGACATGAAAGTAAATTTAGCTCAGTAGGGACTCAAATGACCCAATGGAAGTTAGGGAACAGAGAGAAGCTGATTAGTTATAGATGTAGGTCTTGGAGCTAATTATTCTCTGAAGATGAAATTAAATTATAATGGAGATAGAATTTAGTGAAAAGAAGGTAAAAAATACTAGGAAAAAATCAAAGATTCATAACATTAGAGAAGACAGGAACATCTGTAGATATGAAAAACAAAATAGAAACAATGTACATTCAAGCATCAGAAGAAACCAGGCAGTCACTATGAAGTCAAATATTATTTTTCTCTTTTTGACAGTTTGCAAAACCTCTTAGATGAAGCAAGAAAGTTTTTGTTATGAAGAATAACTTAAAAAGGATTTGAATTTTTATGATGAGACAAATATTCTGACTGTTAATAAAACATAACAAATACTATTATAAGAAATATATTGGGTGCATCTACATGAGATGAGTTAATGCACCTTAGCCTAGTTTACTGTGTGGTATGGGTGTGTGTCTACATGTGCGTGCCCTTACTGAGCAGTAAACTAGGCTAATTATGACTACATTTGATACCTGCAAATACAGTTATCAAATTTAGTCATGATTAGTTAAAACACAGTAACCCACATGTAGAGGCGACCTGACACTGAGTTTAGTGCCAGGTCTGCCCTAGCATGAGGGGACTGGCTTAAGTCCAGCTCCAAGGCAGCTGGCTGGGAGCTTCTCTTCCCGACCGGCTTGGCTGCCTCTGTGGAGTATAGGGTAGGCTGGACCCCTGATGAGGAGGGGTGGGATGATGACAGCACCCAGCTGCATGTTCTCCACTCCTGGCACAAAGTGCCCACTCTCCACAAGCATACCCAGTCCCAAATTATAGAATACCTATACATTTTGTGCACTGCCTGCCCAGTCGGTACTGGTGTAGGTGAAAGTTCCCTGGTGGTGGATGACTGCCTGGAGGACCACTGAGTGGAACCCCCTATGGCTATAGTAGGGCTGGTCTGAGTGGGCAGGTGACAGGGATGTGTGTCCCATCCAGGGCCCCAATACACTGAGGAAACCCAGTGCATGGAACCCTGTAACCACCATCTAGGATTCATGGACATGGAGTTCCATGTCTGCCAGCACATCCTGGAGGGTGCCATATACCAGTTGGAAGAACTGGATGCCTTTAAGTCGGCAGGCCTGGATGAGCTCCATCCGAGGGTGCTGAAGGCACTGGCCGACATCATTACAGAGCCACTGGCAGGAATATTTGAACGCTCATGGCGCACAGGCAAAGTCCCGGAGGACTGGAAAAGGGCCAATGTGGTCCCCATTTTCAAGAAGGGGAGGAAGGAAGACCCGGGCAACTATAGGCCCGTCAGTCTCACCTCCATCCTTGGCAAAATCTTTGAAAAAATTATCAAGGCTCACATTTGTGAGAACCCAGCAGGACAAATTATGCTGAGGGGAAACCAGCACTGGTTCATGGCAGGCAGATCGTGCCTGACCAATCTAGTTTCTTTTTATGACCAGGTTATGAAACGCCTGGACACAGGAGGAGGGGTGGATATCGTATACTTAGACTTCAGGAAGGCCTTCGATACGGTATCCCACCCCATACTGGTGAACAAGTTAAGAGGCTGTGACTTGGATGACTACACAGTCCGGTGGGTGGTGAATTGGCTGGAGGGCCGCACCCAGAGAGTCGTGGTGGATGGGTCGGTTTTGACCTGGAAGGGTGTGGGAAGTGGGGTCCCGCAGGGTTCGGTCCTTGGACCGATACTCTTTAATGTCTTCATCAGTGACTTGGACGAGGGAGTGAAATGTACTCTGTCCAAGTTTGCAGATGACACAAAGCTATGGGGAGATGTGGACACGCCGGAGGGCAGGGAACAGCTGCAAGCAGACCTGGACAGGTTGGACAAGTGGGCAGAAAACAACAGAATGCAGTTCAACAAGGAGAAATGCAAAGTGCTGCACCTAGGGAGGAAAAATGTCCAGCACACCTACAGCCTAGGGAATGACCTGCTGGGTGGCACGGAAGTGGAAAGGGATCTTGGAGTCCTAGTGGACTCCAAGATGAACATGAGTCGGCAGTGTGACGAAGCCATCAAAAAAGCCAATGGCACTTTATCGTGCATCAGCAGATGCATGACGAATAGGTCCAAGGAGGTGATACTTCCCCTCTATCGGGCGCTGGTCAGACCGCAGTTGGAGTACTGCGTGCAATTCTGGGCGCCGCACTTCAAGAGGGATGCGGATAACCTGGAGAGGGTCCAGAGAAGGGCCACTCGTATGGTTAAGGGCCTACAGACCAAGCCCTACGAGGAGAGACTAGAGAAACTGGATCTATTCAGCCTCCGCAAGAGAAGGTTGAGAGGCGACCTTGTGGCTGCCTATAAGTTCATCACGGGGGCACAGAAGGGAATTGGTGAGTATTTATTCACCAAGGCGCCCCCGGGGGTTACAAGAAATAATGGCCACAAGCTAGCAGAGAGCAGATTTAGATTGGACATTAGGAAGAACTTCTTCACAGTTAGAGTGACTCTTTCCTGCTTATGCAGGGGGTCGGACTCGATGATCTATTGAGGTCCCTTCTGACCCTAACATCTATGAATCTATGAATCTATGAACCTCTAGGATGGTCTTGCCAGCAGTGGCCTTGCCCCCCCTTGAACAGGTGCCCCATATACTTCAGGCTGGCAGGAATGGCCAACTTGATCAGTGTCAGGGCCAGGCGGGTGTTGGCAGGGAGGGTCTGGTGCATTCCAGTGTCCTAGCACTCTGGGTGGGGCCGAAGCTGGCAAATCAGGTCAGTGAAGGTGGCCTGTGTCATCCTGAAGGTGTTGACCCTCTGTTTGTCATCCCAGTCATGTTGTATCATGTGCTGCCACCAGTCCTGGCTGGTACAGCAGGCCCAGAGGCAGTGGGGCTGGAGAGACAAGAGGGTGATGGTGTTCCTGGTGGTGGCCTTTGAGAGCCCATCATCATCATGGCTGGTGGCAGCAGCTGTGTGGTGACAGGGGCCTTGGGAGAATGTGCAGTGGTTATCCAGGAGGTCGCTGCATGTGGGGGAGCTGAGTGGAGCGGGATCGCTGTGAGCCAGGTGCTGGTGATAGTGATAGGCCAGCAAGGTGACCAAGGTGCCGGGGCAGCCATGGCTGAGAAGCACATCTGGGGCTGGAGCAGATCTGCCACATGCTGCTTGTGTCTGTACCATGCTCCTTCTCTTAAACAGGAAGTGTCTGCCCAGGCTTCACAATGCAGGGCTATGTTTTTAAGATGGCTGCCAAGTACTGGCAGCTGGGTCTGGCTTCAACATGTTTGCCAAATGCTGGCAACTGGGTCTGGAGCCTGGAGCTCCCCCCTGGTGGGCACAAGGGGACATGGCAGGGATGAAGGAACTGGCAGTAAATTTAGTGCCAGTTTCCTGCACGTGTAGACACCTGCCAAAAATCTGTTACTGTGCATTAAGGTAATGCGCAGTAAATTTAGTCATAACTAACTGCATGTGTAATTGTGCCTATTGTGTTGTTCAAGCTTGCATTAGTTCTGTTTGAGTGAAACGGTCTTCCGCTAGCTGCCAGATACCTGTGACACCAGAGCACAGTATTTTACTTTATTTTTCTTGGTATCTATCACTAAATTGTGGAGTCATATTGAACTGCATTGTATTTAAGTTTCAATTGGCATCATATCCTCACCTGAGGTAATTTACGTATTGTCAAAGTTTATCATAATCTGAAATTCAAGAGTAACAAAGTATCCTTAAATTTACTTTAACCTCTGTCTCCAACCCAGTCAACATAAATACACTTCCAAAACAACAGCAACAGCATTCTCAAGAGTTCTAAAGATTGCATGTATGTTCCAAGATGCATAACAGGAGTGAGGACCTAAGATGTATGCTGTAGTTGGAAGGGAAGAAATATGTTTTCTTCTCCCACATAGATTATTTGATGTAAAGGATATATTTTAAAAGACCATATGACACTAAATTGAGTTTTGCTACCATAGGTGAAGGTTGCACAGGTGTCTTCTGAGTATTACAGATGAGCAAATATTTTTTTTCTGGCTCATCTATTTGGATAAAGTTACACTAGAGGAATAATTATTCCCAGGGAGAACTTCCCCAAAGTAATCATGAATGCCAGACCCTGTTGTGAAATAAAACCTAAGTAAGAAATGTAACAGTTAGATAGGAATCAGACTATGGACTGAGTACTTACTGGGCATGTCTACATGAGAGGATAACTGTACAGTAGCCAAATAATACTGCACAGTAGCATGTCACATCACCAAAAGTGCTAATACACTACTGCACAGTATTATTAAGCTACTGCACAGTAGCATCACTAAAAAGGCATTCACCATCATTACTGCACAGTAACCCCAGCTACTGTCCATTATGTAGTACTTGATTATACAAGTACTTAATAAATGCAAAGTGACTGCTGTGCAGTAACATCTTGTGTAGATACACCCATTTTGTGTAAAATCCTTACTAAGAAACTAAGTTACCTCTGTTCAGATAATGTTAGATTTCAACCACTAATCATATATTATATTCCCAAGGGGAAATCAAGACAATCTAAGTAAGTATATGGAACTCAGAGCACTTAGGGAAAAATGCTGTTAAACAGTAAAATAGTTTCCATTTAATTAAAATGTGGCTACTGCTACAATATGCAATTTGTTTTTTAATGGTCATTTGAGGGTATATGGTAGCAAAGACTATTATCAAAGAAAAAATGCCCACAGACTACTATGGTTATCCATTATCCATAATTTTTCATTCATTTTTATCTACATTACCCATTTTTAGCAGGTCTTATTTTAACCTAGAATTGACTTACAGCTTTGTACTTGCACTATTTTTGGATCAGAGTAAATTCTTCCTTCTTTATACTGTTTGGATAAGAGAAAGGAGTTCCTTAATATAGAAAATGTCCACTAGGTTACATGCTTATGATAACAAAGATTGTTCTTATCAGAACTTCTCAAATTTGGGATTCAGGCCAACATGAATAAAAATCTCAGTTGGTCTTCCTCAGTTCTGAATTGATACTTGTTAAAAAAATGTGATATCTTCATAGATTTTTAACACTGTGTACATGTGGAAAGTCTTAAATTTACTTAATGAGGCCTGTTTCTTTTGTTTCAGCATTTTTGATAATGTTCACATTCTACCTGGCTAATTGGACTAACCCTTGAATGGCTTGGGACTAATTTTTGAATACACAACCTGACAGAAGGCTAAGATATCCAAATATAGTGTCTATAGTAACACTTAAACTTATTTATTGTAATCAATTAGGTGTGTAATAATAGATATAGATTTGTTTCAGTTAAGGGAAAATAACCGCAAGTAACAATGTCTAGATGATAGTCTCTTGATTTCTCAATTTATAGCTAATACCACTTTTCTCCATCTATTGGGTTTGTCTATATGGAAAATTACTAAATTACTATACCATTACAACTCTTAAATACAAGGATCAAAATGCAGAATTACATTGCACAGTTATAGTGGAAATGTTATCCGTAATATTATTCCACATAGACAAGCTCTTTGTTTATTTCCTTTTGAGTTTGAGAACCATTTGTGGGAGGAATGCATTCAAACAGGCATTGCCCTTGTGCTGTCATAATAACTTTTATGATGGCACAGGTTGCAAGCAAACAGGTGTCCTAGGGTGTGTGTAGACAAAACAGGGGCCCTAAATTGAAGTGGTGGGTTTTTAAAAACATTGTTTCAATTTAGGGCCCTTTAAACCCCGGTGTCGTGCACACACCCGAACTCACCTGCCTCTCCAGCGGCAGAGAGGGGAGGGTGAGTTGCTTGCGGGTGGAGCAGTCCCTGGGCTATGAGGAGAGATAGTGCTTCCCTCCACTGTAGCGGTGGCCCCCTCCCCCCAGGTGGCACCTGTCCACAGGCACCCGGCTTGGGTGGTCCCAGGGGACACCACAGCCGTGGAGAGAAGCACCGGCCCCTGCGCAGCTCATGCAGGCAGGCTCCAGGAAAAAAAGAAAAAAGATCAGGCTTGCCACTTTTCTTAGGTGGAGCCTGCCTTCCCAGGTTGCTGCTAAGCTGCCTGCAGGGCTTCCTGCAGAGCCCCTGAGCTGCATGGAGCCCAGGGCTTCACTCTGTGGCTGTAGGGCAGCAAGCTAAAACTTCTCAGAGGAATTTTAGTTTGCTGTGCCCCAAGTCATTTAAGGCGCGTTACACTGCTGATTTTGATACAGCAGCTGGAATTACTGTGCAATACACCAGTGATGCAAACACCAACGCCATTAACACTGTGCAAAAGCATTTAACCCACTTTAAAGTGTCGTTCACACATGCCCCTTGTTTCATCTACACGTGGCTGCAGGCCATTATCACACTCCAAGTGACCAAAAATGCTTCTATAACCAAAGGTAGTGGTTTGTGGTGCCTTAAATGAGAAGATGTCTGTTTGCTTATTGTATGCTGTGGAAATCCCCCTGCAGGGAATTCCCATGGTACATGTATCAGACTGCTGCCCCCGCCCAGTTCAGGGTGCATATCTGCAAGTAAGGGAACTCCTATGGGGGTCCTCTATTTGTAAATGTGTGCTGCAGCGTATTCCCACAGCATGCATCTGTAAGCTGGGAAACCCCATGGAGTTCCCCTGATTTGCAGATGTGTATCTTGACTTGCAGATGTATGGCACGTGGGGTTATTGTCCCACAGGATTAGGCTCCAGAAGCCCCAGGAGCAGGACAAGGGTCCTAGAGATGTCTGTAGATGCCAATGAAGTGAATTAGCTGTGCCAGGATCCTGGAACAGCTGATCCTACTCCAAAGATGACATCTGCTTATAGCCAGAGATACTGGATATTATTTATATTCAGGGATATGGGTTTTCCATTTCCCATGGAAAAACAGACCCACCCCCCCCATGGATTTTCCTTTTTGACCAAGAAAAATGCAGATTTTTAATTTCAACAGAGAAACATGCGGCTTTTCCACTTGTACTAGAAAAGCAGGCCCTTAAATTACACTGAAAGATCGGGTCAGCAGCAGTTATTTTTCAAACATAACAAATATAATGATAATTATACAGTAATTTTCAGAGCTGCTGTTAATGATAAAAAGAAAAGCATAACAAAATTTAAAATCCACACCTCTGAACATCATTTTGCCTACATAAAAGTATATATTTCAGGCAAATGGATAATGAATAGAGAGCATAATCAATCTACATTTGGCTAATGACTTACCTGGAATTCTAATCAGCATGAGTATTGAATATAAAGTCAAATATAATTAATTATTCTCAATGGCACATTTCGCTTTTTTCCCTAATCCACAGTGTGGATTCAGTGAGAGTATAAAAAGACATTGCCAAATGAAGTGTATCAGCTGTGCTAGGATGTGCCTTAGCAGGGCTGAACACTTTATTGGGTATAACACATGTCACCTGTTGTCTCACCCATTGGTCCTGTAGGACAATGGGCAATTTGTTCCCCACTTGCAGAGACATGGCCTGGGAAATCTCTGGGGCATGTCTCTGTAAAAAGGGGAAGACAAGATTCCCTTCTTACAGAGATACGCTCTATATTTTCCCCAAGGGCTGGCACTGTAAGAGGGGAAAGCCAAGTAGGCACTTCCAGGGTTTGAGGGGCCTGTGGAAATTCTTGCCCCTCAGGATCAAGCCCCTCAAGCCCCAGGAGTGCCACCTTCTTGTGCGATAAAGCAAATAGACATCCACCATAATACATAGGCAAAAATTATTACCACCTTTTGTCACACCGCAAATTTGAGGACTTCTCTTGTGACAAAGGCATTGTCTATTTATACCCCAGGAATATTCTCATTTGCAAACATGCCTATTTGCTTTCCCTGTGTGCTGCTATTAAAATTCTTATTGTGCCACAAAGGCAATGTCTATTTATACCCCAGGAATATTGTCAATAGATAAACTTATCACAGAAGTTAAAGGATGGAAATACCCCTTAGAAGCTGTTTTTTATAGGCTGAATTCCTGTCACATTGTTTTATACTATTATGTGTCTGCAATACCATGCAAAAATGGTCAGTCATAAATAGTGGAAACCTGCTTTTCTAATACAAGTGGACATCCAGTATACTCTGGTGAAAATAAAGATCATTGCTAAATCTAATATTTAAGATGTATTTTATTCCCCCTATAAAATATATGGGGATTGTTCTTATTTCTAAAAGTTTTAATAGGTTTTGAATCTTTTCTTTCTTTTTTTTTTCACTTGCCCTATTTTGGCTGGGTCTTCAGAAAGGGGATGAAATATGAGGGACTTTGCTAGTCTATTTATACAAAGTAAAAGTGAAAAGCAATGTAACAGGATACTAAAAATGGTGTATCCAATCAGGGGAGATTCCCTTAGTACAGGTTTTGAAGAAAAATGGATAAAGCTTCTTCTCCTCCCTGCCCCCCTGAGAATTGCTGGTATAAGACGTATGCCAGGGGACACCACTGCCAGGAATCTGGACAGTGTTATAGCTTATAATGCAACCCTGAAAGGATGCCATAATATAGATGGGCTTTTTCTAAATTATATCATTAATCTGTTCAACACTGAAAAAGTCCAGAAATGGAAAGTTGCATGATTTAAAGCCATCCTCCCCCTGTGTTGCATTCATCATACAGTCATCCAGAACCATGAATTTGAGCAGTACATCATAGTCTCACCTTTTAACTGTAGCCCATATCATGAAAGTAACAATATACTAATAAATTATACCTCCTCATTGTTTCCAGATCTTTATTTATCCTCTTTATTCTCTTCTACATTTAGTGATACTAGCCTATTTTGTTCACAGTCAGTTTGTGATAATTAATCCAAATATCTTTGTAGATATCTTAGGCCATGAACATGCTGTCAGATTTCCTTTATCAAACTTTACAACCATAGAGGCCACCTCAGTTTGCCTTTTGGGATGGGTTCTGTAAGGTAGAAAGAGGAGGCAGAGGCAAAAAGCCCTATTCCCCATGGAGTGAAGAGAACTAGCTATGGACCAATTTATATACTGGGTGCATCTACACGTGCAGCAGACTGCGCAGTAACCGGCAAACTGGCATTACCACGCAGTCCCATCACTGCTGGGTTATTTTTAGCTGCTACTTCTCAATAGCAAAAAGCTATTGTACAGTAACTTCACCATCATGGTTCATTCCTGGTGATGCAACATCACTGTAGCAATGAGCTATGGCACCATAGCTCATTCCTACGTCAAGGCAGCGTCTCATGTAGACAAGGCCACTGAATAATATCTAAGCCCCCTAAAGGCACTAAGGGATTTTGTAGAATTTTCTTATATCATCTTGTGAGTTATTTGTATAGATGTGAGTTCCTTCCAAAGGACTATGGATCCTTTCTAAAGATTACAAAAAAAATGTAACATAAATGAGATTGTTTCCCAATCAAATACTTTTGTCACAAAACTATTCTTCCCCTTGAGCTTCAGATGCAGTCACTAGAGAAATAGCTAGTTGACTTATCTCAAGGTATTTGGAAAGAAAGACAAGTATGGGATGTAAGTCAATTCCTACTGAACTTCAACATGAGGGATGATTGCTACCAGCACACCAGTCCTCCACAGCTGATTTCCATCCTGTTGCAAGGAGTCCACTCTTCTTCCTTTACATGACAGTTAGTGGGTAGGGAAAATACAGTTCTCTCCTAATTGGGAGGAGAGATGCATTCTTCTGTTCTTAAAGGAATGTTACTTAAGTCCACCTTCAGTATTAGGGAACCAAGCTTTATTGAACAACTAGCTACACTGGATAGCTGGCACAAAGAGATACCAGTTATCTCTTGGCTATTATACCCATGCTCAAGCTTAGTGGGAAAATGGTTAGCCCCTCTCCTATGCTGTGCTTTGCTTGCTGTGTCTAATTTCCTATAATCAAAGACCTGAGGAAGAATGTCTTGCATTTGAACACTTGTGTAACTTTATTCCAACTACATAGTTTATCCAATAAAAAAAGCATCACCCTAAGAAATCCCTGCCTCAGAAAATGGACTCAGACAGGAGGTTAAAGGTATAAAAGATTGAAGGAAAAAGCTAGCATTTGAAGGGTGAAACCTTTCTTAAAAATAACTGAAGCTCAAAAATGTAGCATAATAAGTCATACAAATATATCACATTACACATATACATAAACTGTGGAAGAGCCCCAACAAGAAGGACTGAGACAGCCACCTTAAAACAGTCTGGGTGATACTCACTTGGGAATATCCATATAGAGATATAGGTTCAAGTATCATCTGTCTGATTCAGAACCTGAGTCATTTCTATGTTAGATGAGTGCTTGAAGTACCACCATGGGTATTTCTTGTTTGTACCAGAAAGCTGCTAACTGGACCTAAGAAACCTTTTCTAATGAAAGTTTCATCACACATAGTACGGCTCCATTTTGACAAATCAACCTCTTTGGCTGAAAACAAGTTTTGTTGAAGAATTATTAACCAGAGCTACCTGAAAGCTGAATATTAGAAACCTGTTTTTTAACATTTTGGTCTCAGGCCCTATAAAAAGCGAATAAGGCTGAACACACACACAGGTAGTAGTTCTGTTGAGTGAACAGATACCATTTTTATCAAGCCTCTTCAATTTAAGCAGTGAGCAAATGATTAGGAGGTTTCAATGGAATTACACATAGAAACGTTCCCTCAGGCAAATACATAGCCTCTGAAACACTGATATCAATACTTGACACACGTATTCAAAGTTTAATTTAATTACTAGAATTCCTGTTGCTAGCAGCTTCAAGGATATAAGAAGGATCTTAATGAAATTTTAATTTACAAAGTATTTTAAGGGTTACTAATGTTTTGCAGCAATTAAATTTCATTAGTGCAAGAATATGAAATTAACTTAAAATGAAGATGGTGTATATTTTGTTACTAGATTTCTAATTTTCATAAAATGTAAATGTTATTAAAGTTATCTGAGTTGCCAAAGCAGGACATAAACAGAAATAGGTTTCCCGTACTTGACTTGAAATATCATTGCTTCTGACGTTATTTTTGGGTAAGAGAGATCATGAAGAAATACAATAAATATGCAGTGATACAGCTTCAGCAGTAATCTTAGTGGATAATCTTCAGTGACTTTGAAAGCAAGTAGAGATAGATGTGCATAAACTCAAATAATGAATATCATGCATTTCAGATCTCTTTTGCAGAACTCTAAGTCACTCTAGTTTATTTCCTCTGCTTTCCCTATGATCTTAGTTATTATACATGGGTAACCCTTGAAGTATGAGCTTATAATGAACTAGTAACCCACTTCCAATGGGGAGGAGATGGAAGAAAAGAAAGTGAAGACTACATACTAAATGATGAATTTTCAAAACAGGGAGAGAATCAAGGAACACAGAAGCACCTGAATAAAAGATGTTAGAGTGGATGTGATGAATCCAGCACTGAAATGCACTTCAATTCCTAATGAAACACTTCTACTATGTACATCATGGAGGTGCCTACCAGCTAGCCCTGCACTGAAGCACCCTCATGCCTTGGCCTGCCCCCCTCAGCATGTGGAGTCCTACAGCCTGGAGGCTCCATGTGCTGCAGAGGAGCTGGCTGGGGCACGAGGGTGATTCAGCGCAGGAGCTGCCTTCTGGCTACCCCCATATTGAAGCACCCTCATGGCCCAGTCAGCCCGGTCACCATCTGTTTAAGCGCAGTAATTTACTGTGCCATCAGCTAGTACTTGTGCCTGATGGGAGTGTCGGATGGAGCAGTTAGTTAGTCTATGCCAGCCTAACTGCTGCAGATGTGCAGATGTTGATACTTCACTACACGCTAAATTAGTCTACTGCCCAGTAAAGCGCACATGTAGGCGTGCCCACTGGCATGCTGCAGGGCAGCCTTCCTGGGATGCACCCCGGTGCACTGGGCATGTTGATGGCACATGGCTCCTTTGCTCCCTGCCAGTGGCATATGCTACACCTCCTCCCCAAGTGTGTGAGCTGTCAGTGGCACATAGACCCTCCCCACACACCAGCAGCATGTGCCACGTGTCCCTTCCCCCCCCCACTATAGAGGTTGTGTAAGCCACACATAGACCTCTGGGTTCCTCCCTACCATGTGGTAGCAGGAGAGGTGGCTGCAGGGATCCATGGGCTACCAGTTGGATAGCCCTATACTAGGGCAAAGTGACAAATCTGTTCACAGTTAAAACAAGTCTAAATCTATTCTATGTATAGTTAATAGGCAATTATTTGATTAAATGTTTTGTTGGGTTTTTTTAATCAGAAAAGGCCAATTTGTCAGAGCCAAGATTATTCTTAGGACATAGTCATTACTAATGAATTTCTAGTTTGGTAAGAACATTGAAAAAAAGATTCAAAATTCTCTAATTTTCTTGTTTCAGCTTTTTTGTAAACAGATCAAATCCTGTTGTTCAAGTTGAGTGACTGCATTTAGAAAATGTCAGTAAATTATAGGAGAAATGAAAAAAAGAAATAGAACACGCACTATAACATAGTGCCTCTTGTGTCACTGCGTCAAGGTCCTCGTCTGTATCTGCCTTCATATCTTCATTTTCTTTTCTCCTCCTAATGCCCTGCCTATGCTGTCTTATGACCATATTACTCCTATTTGTTCTTGTGACAATATTGTCTTTCATCTCTCTGCTTATTCTTAGTATCATTTTGTTGAGGTTGAGTTTTAGCCATTTAGACCTAGAGCATTTCCTTACGAGCTTCTTCCCTTCCTTAGGCTACAAAATCCTAGGTAGCTTTTCCATCTTTAACTTCAAAGAATTGAATCCTCTATATTCAAGTCTCTCAGTTCCTCTTATTGCCAAGTTCATTAACTTACTCCCTAAATATATCAGTTTACTCTATTGAAATTGAGAGCATTGCATACCTAATTTTGTTTATTCTTCCATTTACTTTAAACTAAGTCACTTGATTTGTATGACCAGCTCATCTCTAATGTCCTCAATACTTACCAAAACCATGCATGAGTTTTAGTTGTTTGACAGTTTAGTAAAAGTGTCAGCTATCATATCAGCAGTATCAGGGGTCTACCATTATTAATTTTTCTATGCTCTATGTCTGGGAAATTAAAGTTTCTAGTAATGTCAATTCCCAGTAGTAGTTCTTTTGACCAGATTTCAAGTTTTAGTTACTTGGTTTGGCTTTTTATTTAAAACTACTGTTTTATTTTGACTGTTCGACTATTGAACTGGAAATAACACTGGTGTTTCTGTGTAATACTGTCAATTGTGGCAACTTATGTAAACTACTTTGCAGTTTTGTAAAAGTCTCTCATTTTATATGGTTGCTTTGGTGACAGAACTATTTCAGGTCATTAATATCAATAATTTGTAATATCAATAATTGATTAATGAACCTGAATGCAAACAGATGAAAGTAAAAAGTCAGCTCAGCTGACAACTGGAATTTATAGTCCACTACTCTAAAATTTATGAAGTTACACATTGTGTAATTCATCAGCATTTCAAACTATGATCTTGTATGGTTTCTCATATAATAAAAAATGGCAAAACATATGTTCATAAGAAGAGTAATGTCACTTCAATTGAAAAGGGTACAAATTATATAAAAAACATCTCCACTAAAGTAAAAAGTAAGCTTCCTGAAACTTGTCCTGTGCCCAAATGAGCAAGCAGATGAATGCCTGAAAAACAGTTTAACTTGATGGGCTTTGTCAGCTTTATAATTGTGTAAAGATTGAAGAGGCATAATATAATTTTTAAATTATTTCCCAAACCCATTATGCACAGAAAAAAAAACTTCCTCACAAGGCATAAACAGTAACCCCCTATTGTACTTCAGAATAATCCATCAGGCTATAAAGTATATAATAGAAAGAGGTAATCACTTTACATTCCCACTTATTGTAAATTACTCTAAGAGTGAATTCATCTACTCCAATATGTGAAGTTTTCTATAAGGAGATACAAGGAGGTACAAAGTCAACTGACTGATTTCAGTTCTCTCTATTACAAGATAACTATATAACTTTGTGTTGTAGAACTCTTAGGAAGGAGGAGAGAAAGATTGTTTCTTCTGATAATTTACTTTGAGTAATCCTATGACTCAAAGCTGTGTAATCACAAAACTAGCACTTTCAAGTGCTATGGAAATGGGGCCAGAAAGTTATCCTAAATTTCTGGCCCTTCCAAGATCAAGTCTGAACTCTAGTACTCAATGAAGTCCAAAAGACTAATTAAGCACTAAAGTGCCTTGTTCTCTTTCTTGTGCTTATCTCAGTTCCTCTTATCTTTCATCAAGTGTCAAACTATCCCAGATATTTGTAAATAACTTAGGTTGCCTTAAAATTGTTTAAATCTACGTTCTTTTCTCTTTATCTTTTTTTTTAGAGCACAAGTACAAAGTAAAGGACATTTTTGCTTGAAGGTCAACTCAATGAAAATCTATAATCATAACTCTATAGAAGATTCAAGAGTATATTTCAAGAGAGATGCAAGTCTCAGAGTAACAGAATTTATAAAGCAAATTGGTATCAACTAATAAATACTTTTTTTTACTGGGAGTCTAACAATATTCCCCTTGCTGACCAGCTTTCAAACACTGTTAGAGAAATCAGTGAGGTGTTCTTCCTTTCCATAAACTCTGACCATAAGTAGCCCAAATTCAGGAGAAATCACTGCTAAGTGTTATGATAAAGTCCATCTTCTGTGGTATAAAGCCTTAGTAGTCACTGAGTGCATCTACACGTGACAGTATGTCATCATAGCAATGCGCTATGGCGATGTAGCTCATCGCGAAGGTGATGTAGCATAGGCGGGCAAAAACTACAGCGACGAGATACTTCATTATAGCGTGTAGCTATGGCAACTTAGCATCTAAAAATAACTGTGCACGGTCGTTTAGTACTTCCAAAACTACGGCGCCATGAGGGGCATGTGTAGACACACCCACTTTGACTAAGAAATTCTGAATGGCAATTCAGCCCTGAGCCATAGTATACAGAAAGCAACTCAAAAGAACCAAAGAGAAGTAGAAAAGATCCATTTAGAGTCCAGGAAAGAAGGAAAAACAAGCTCACAGGTCCAGGGGTAAAGGAAAGGGAAGAGTAAGCTATGAAGAAGGAAAAGGCCAGTTCTAACATCTATGGAAAGGAGGAGGAAAAGGCTAAGCCTAAATCTAAAGGAACATAGGAAGATCTGTGGAAGAAAGAAATAAGTGAATGTATACATAGAGATATGTCCTGGGATGGATGCTAAAGCCCCTGCTGTGGTCGTTCTCAAGATCTTCTGCTTCATTGTGCTTAACAGTAGCCACTGGGGATACCCTTGGAGTTGATTCAAGATCACATTTCCAGCTTTGATGCGTGCAGGCAGGAGTGAACGGGAGCAGCATTTTTCCAGAGCCATAGTGGGAAGAGCCAGCTAAATAATTTTGGCACATTTGTAGTCTGTGGTATCTTTCAGCTGAAGTTTATGTAAAATCACATTGGTTAATGGAGGTGAGATACGTCAGGAAATACTTAAAGAATTTACCTAGTACAGAGGTTGGCAACACTTTGAAGGGGGGAGTTGCTTTAACAGGGCTTAGCTCCAAGTGTGAGTAACTCCTAACCTAGCTTACACACCCACTATAGTCACTGCTCCCCTCCTGCAGTGCCACCAGCACAGCTTCTCCCCACTGCCCAGCTGCTGCATGGGTAAAGCCCCCTGTCAGTGTTTGTACAGGAAATCCTTCTGAGGAGCAGGGTTTGAGAGTGGAGCTGCCACTGAGCACTGGAGAGTAGGGCGTGTTACACCAGGGTGTGAGGAGGAGTTTGGCTAGGAGTCTTACCTGCTCCAGGGACTGCTCAGAGGTTCTTATCTGCTGCTACACATCATCTGCCTACCCTGGTTATAGCTGGTACAACAGCAGAACAGGGTCTGTGCACCTGGTTGCTTGCTGCAACACTAGCCATGTCAGGCTGCTATTGTTATTGTATGGATTCACCAGGGGTGGGGAAGGGAGTTATTCTGGTCCCCCCATTAAGTTAACACCCGAAGTTGGTACCCTGCTCACCTACCTGGATTCAGGGATGTATTTATGGGACTCAAGGATGGGGCCTAATATAGCATATTTGTCACTATTAAGGATGTAAGCACGTCAGTACTTCCTTCTATAGTGTTTTGGTTTCTTTGACTGACTGAAAAGTACAGGGGTTCAATGTGATATTTACACCACTTTAGAAAAAAAAAAGTCTCTCTCAAAAGCCAAGTTCAAGAAACAATTTGTATTCTAGAAGCAGTTCTTTTATTGTCGGTACTATTATTGTGATCTATTTTATTTAAGACAAGTGAAGATGCCTGGGAGAAGGAATGATCTCTTATGTAACATCTCAAAATCTGATTTACATGGCTGAGACTTGAGACATAGTTGGACTGGGGATACAGTGCTTGCCTTTTTCAACCCAGATATAGTGAAACTTAAGAAGATTGAAAATTCAGCTTGAGGCATAGCATAACTAGGCCAGGAGCTCCGTTTTGTGAGGAATTAGACATCATTTTAGGATAGATGGTGCCTACACAGAAATGTACTTGTAGAAAGAATAATTGGCTTTGGTAAGGGGTTTAATATATCAAGGGACTGTAGGAAGGAGGAAAGGAAGGAGAACTACACAGAGAAAAGTATCAGGGGCAAAAACTCCATAAGCAGAGGGGCATTAAAGGGAAATAAGATTAACAATTATACTGTACATATACAACTGCAAGAAAAGCAAAACAAGTGAGATCAGAAGTCACATGCTTGGGGACAATTATACTATGACAGACTTCACTGAAAACTGATTGGGAAGTAAATAAGTGGGAGAGGCAATACTGAATAATAGATATTCATTTGAAGAAAACAGAAGGGAAGACAAAATGTAAGATAAATACAGGTAACCTTAGCCTATGTTTTCTACATATAAGAATGTTTACTATGCATATTTTATATTTGGCCCACTGTGTTATTTTGCTACTAGAACAAAACTGCATTTTGAAAGAGTTGTTTTAGTGCTCAAAAAGGAGATGGCTCCTGAACTTTATTTCATATTACAGCACCATCAAGC
>NW_005842749.1:295196-309982 GCF_000455745.1 Alligator sinensis
AAAAACAGACTAGTACAAAAGTGATTTATTTAAATGACTTGGCACATATTAGCTGTGGGCTCCATGGATGACATCTACAAGGACTTTTGGAGAAAAGACACTGAAAGTTCATAACACTTTAAGTCTCTAAGTCTATTTCAGATTTTTTTCCCCACTACTTTAAAAAGCAGCCAAAAAATTAGGGGAAAAAGTTATGAAAAGCTCACATAGATTGTTATAATTTGATACATTTAGGAAGATGGCATGGAAGGAGCTGGTAATACTTTTGGGCCATTAATTATCTATCATATATATTTTATTTGGATGTTTTTAGAGAGTCTACAATCATATAGCAGATGTTTTGCTAAATATTGAGAGAGAGATTCTGAGCAGATTCTTAGCTGTTCTCATGTATGTTATAGTAATTCAATTAACACAGGGGTTCTCAAACTTTGTGATACCATGACCCTGAGTGGTAGATGGTGGCAGCGGGGGATGGAGAACTCACATGTGGCAGCTGCTGCCATCCACCACTCCGCACTGTTGCCACACCGCTTCCCCGTGCTGCCATGCATACCTCCTAGGAAGTTTGTGGCCCCCTTTAGGTTGCTTCCAACCCCCCGGGGGGTCACAACCCAGAGTTTGAGAATCCCTGAATTAACATAATTTAGTTATTGCAAGTTTACATGAATCTAATTCTAAGATCAGAATATAGTTCCATAATAAGAAAATTAAAAGTGAACCAAAATGCAGTGGCATTTCAAGGGTGGTGTAAAACATAGGTCACAATTGGCCTAGTTGAAAGCAATGGAGTTCCGTTAAGTTCAGCATACACCAAAGATGATGCGATTCTAAAAGTTTCACACAATTTGACAAATCACTGATGCAACCCTGTTTTTAACCATTTGAAAGTCTCTCCCTTTCCCCTCCTGTGTGGCATATGCAACAAGAGCTTTGAAGTTGAGCAAATTGAGAAATATTGATTTATTGGAGACTTAGTAAAAGTGGCCTGGAAATTGCTATATAGTACTGTAACTTATATCGTTGTTGTTGGGTAGCACCATTTTTTTCTAAAATCAATAGTGGACCTGACAATATTCTTAATGCATGCCTTGAATCTGTCTTTTCCAAAAAGAGACAGACATACTATGTTCTATTTAAGTGATGTTTGAAGTCTCTATTATGTTAGAAGTAAATTTACCAAACCTTGCCATTTAAAAGGAAATATACTTGAATCTAATGTAACTATTAAATAAATCACTGAAAATGAAGTTTATCTATCAAAAAGTGTATAGTACAATATAAATCACAAAATTAAAAAAAAATCTCTTTCATCTAAGAGTCATCAGATCTGATTAATTTTGTAAATCAATAAATTTCTTTACCCTCCCAATTCATAAGAACACACTGACTACTCTTATTCCAAGTAACTCTTATGATACTATCCAATGTGAGATGTTTCAGGGACTGGTGATTTGTTTGACTGACCAAATTCAAATAGTTTTAGTTTAGGAAGAATGAAATGATTGGCTGTACGTTGCAAAATAAGAAAACAAAACCAAACAACACCCTCTACTCCACGCCCCCACCTCACCCCCCTGCTTCCCTCCCACCCCCCAAAAAACCTAAGATGTACCATATTGATTATACAAACAGCAAACAGTGAACATAAAAAATGAACTGTAACAAACTCCAAAGAAATATAATAAACTCACTGATATAAAAAAACCCCTTTTAATGACTGAGTAAATATTTAACAGACACACATACTATAAGTAAGAAACTTCTATATAAGCAATTGAGTACTTTCATCTTGTTTGCCTAAGCTAAAGAAGGACAAAGTACCTCAGTCTGTAGCAGTAATTATAACTCATCAACTTTCTAGTCATTGGTTGTGGACAGGCATTACATTTGTGTCAGGAGAAAAGTCCTTCTCCTAGCACAAAAGAAGAGTGTGTGGTGGGCTCACTGCTTTTGCCTGGCAAGCCCGGCTTGGAGAAGGACACTTCGAATTGGTGGAACATTTCTACCAATCAGGCAACAGCTGGGAGGGGCTTGCCCTGCCCCTGCTTGGGGTGGGGGGAGCGAGAAGCCCCTGGACCTGATTGAAGACTGTGCTTTGCAGGTCTGCCAAGCTTCAGGGGAGGGGCCTCCAGTGTAAATAAAAGCCCAGCATGCTCAACACGCTGGGCAGAGACAGTGAGGGACATTGGAAAGGTAAGAGCCTCCGTGGGATCCCTTCTTCACCCTAGTGGTGTCCAGGCCAGTACACGGGGCTCAGGCTCTGGGAGCTGCATTGAGGCAGCTCGAGCCTGCATGCTCAGCAGAGGGATGGATGGGGCAGTGTGTAGACTGGCACATGGAGAGCCGGCCCTGGAAATAGCTTGAGGCTGCTCAGGTTAGCCCCAGTGTAAGCCAGATAACTGGAGCCCCGCAGTGTGCCCCCCCACCAAAGAACTAGAAGAGCCCTGGAGCCTAGAGCAGGGCCTGGGAAAGGGAAGACTTAGGCATAAGCCTGGGTAAACCCAGCCAGTAGCAGCTAAGTTCCCCTCCATGAGAGCTAGAAGAACCCTCGGTGCCCAAAGCAGGGCACAGGGCCAGGATAGGAGGTCTGAGAGTGATGCAGACAAC
This sequence comes from Alligator sinensis, assembly GCF_000455745.1. Taxonomy (NCBI): domain Eukaryota; kingdom Metazoa; phylum Chordata; order Crocodylia; family Alligatoridae; genus Alligator; species Alligator sinensis. The sequence continues at coordinate 297,807 of NW_005842749.1, forward strand.
GCTGGTGGGGCCTCTGATTGAGTGAACGGCTCTGAGGCCCATTCAACGGCTCCTTGAAGAAAACTATAAGTTGCTGGTGGAGTCGGGTCCCACAGGGAAGACGTTCCTGAATTAAGGCAACCCCCGCCCCCCCAAGGGAAGCCTCACCTGAAAGTTTTCCTCCCATCTAGATCCATAAAAGGGAAAGCACTCCTTGCTACCTGGGATCTAGGGGTAAACACACCTTATATTGTGTAAAACTGCACCTCATATTTTGTATAATTGTTATCATAATTATGAATATGTTGAACAAAATGTTACGGAATTGGGTTAGTTTGGTATAATGGGTTTTTGGCTTATCGTATTGTAAATATTCATCTGTATACCTTTGGTGTTGTTAAAAGATATTGCTAAGAATATTTTCAGAAAGTTTCCTTTGTTACCTATTAGAATATTTACCTTCCTCTCTCTCTCTCTCTCTCTCTCTATATATATATATATATAATAAGAAATAATATATATATTATAATTCAATAAACTGTAAATAGTTAAGAGCATTGGCATGGAGTTGACTCTATAGAGGAAAGAGGGACCCGTGCTCAAATCACTGGTGTCCCTCTCACAGCACTGTCTCCTGCCTCATCTATCCCTTCCAATTGAGGATGGGCACACCCTTGGGTGTTCCTGGGTTACAATTGCACAGCTGTTCAAGGGAATTCTTGTGGAAGGGCCAAATTAAATTGCTTCCTCCCAGGGTAAGCTGTTAGGGAGCCCTGTGGGACCCTGCATTGGAAAATTCTACCCCTGCCAATCAGCTGATTGCCAAAAAGAGTACTTGCCTGTAGCAGGAAGCCTCCCAGAGCATCAGAAGATTTCCTACTGTAGGAGAATGCCCTTCCCCCTGCTAGTCATCTGATTCTTCAGCAGTAGGAAACCTCCAGAATCCCAAGAAGTTTGCTGCTTGGTAAAATGGCCCCCAGCCCTCTAATCCCTTCCCCATCAACTCTTATGTGTTAGCCTGGAAGAGTGCGAGGCAGCTGCACCTATAGTGTCAACCCTCACAAGACTGGGAACATTGTAAATGCAGGAAAATGCCTCTCCCTCCCCTCTGTCAGCCTGAAAGAGTGAGGGGGATGGCAGGTAGCTGGATCCATAACAGCACCATCCTATGGCTCCAATCTATAAACTAATCCAGGTGGAGGAACCTTGCATGCCTACTGTTAAAGGTGAGCCACTGTGCAGTCAAAAGGCAACAACTCATGTGGCCAGGAGAAGAATACACAAAAGGCAGCATGACATCATGGCCCAAAGATGGGGAAACTGCATGGAAGGGAAAAAAAATTGAATTTGAGTTCTTATTGTGAAGATTATTTTTCTATTTTAACCAGCGAACACTCCAAGGGTGCATCTACATGTCACCCTATGGCGACGCAGTGATTCACTGTGGCAACATAGGGATCACATGTGTCCACACATGACTGGCAGCTACATCACCATAGTGATGCACTCCCCCATTGTAGCATGCTGCTACGGCAACATAGCGGCGAAATCTAACCATGGGCCATGCTCATGGCACAGAAGAGATGGTTACTATTCTTAAACACTGGAATCTAGTGCCACATTCAGTACTGAATTTGTAGAGAACACTGCTTTTGGTGCAAGTTAGGTCAGATAGGCACCTTTCCTCTGGGTGCTGTGAATCCCAGGATTCACTGCTGAATCAAAGAGCTAAACCCTGAGGAGAACAGAAATTCAGACACAACCTTGTGCCTAGCATTTCCTATTGGCTCTCTCTAGATGCCCCCTTAGTGCTTTGGTCCCTTTAGATTGTAATTAGGAGGTGACTAACTCTTTCCAATGGCTCTATAGAGATTGTATGCACCTACCTCTACTGATCTGGATTTCCCTCCTGAAGCATGATGTCTAGCTTTTAAGGATAGCAATGTCTTATGGAAGCTACTACAAGAAAAAGTAGGGCTGACTCTGTATAGATTGTATTTATGCAAGGCCCAAAGAGATAAATTCTGCACTGACTTATTCCCAGAGATAGTGGATTCTATAGAATATAAACCAATGCAAAATTTGATCCAGAAACTGATGGTGAAATGAGAAGTTCACAAATCATCTGGGAGAAAGGCCATTATGATGTCTTTAGAGTAAAATTTCTCTGTCCCTGTATTATATGTGTGTAGCAATTTATAGTAGCTTAACTGATAGTGCTTATGGGTTACTTAGCTATCTGAAAGCAGCATCTCAGTGGAGTTCTCACTGAAAATCTAATCATTTCTTTCCCTGAAAAAACTTTAATCTTATATGATCAAATGCAAAATATATCTCTTATCCTTCTTATTGTTGGAAGGTTTTACAGACCACTGTGGAATTTGATTTTTTATAACTTGCCTTTCCTACTACTGGAATCATATCTGTTATCTCAAAATGCTTTTTCTAAACAACAAAGTAACTGTAGGACATTAGTTGCATAGGAATACACTGCAATTATTATTATGTGCCCAGGAAGCTCATGCTAAGAAGTTGCAACCTGTTTTACTGATACAGAAGGAAAGTCAACAAAGACCCTAAGGTTACTCATTTCTCTTCTTTTAAAAGTTTTGAAGAACTATTTACTTTTCTTTTAATTCCCTCACTAGACTGGTATAATTGTGTGGTGGTCACACTTGTATAACAGTATAGGATTGAGTTATAAGAGTTTTTCCTTAATAGTTACGTGAAAGAAGACACTTTCCCTGCACCTGGGCAATTGATTCCATGACAAAAGTAAGCCTATTTCCTTCCTTCTGATATAGTACTTACCTGTGGGAGGTGCAACCCTGATGCTGGTAATTAGGGTGGGGAAGCTTACTCAGAGGCTGAATTGCATTCATTTTATAGAAAAAGGTCACCCTTTTACAAGCTAGGAAAAAGTGAATTTCCCTTCTGTTTGTGTTATGAGCTGCCCACTGCAGTGAGGGAGGGTGCGGGGTTGGGGCTGGGGCTGCCCAGTCAGGGCCAGGGTGGGTGCGGGACAGAGCCGTGGCTCCCCAGGGGGGGGTGCAGGAAGCAGGGGTGGCTCCTGCTGCTGCTCCCACTGCTCATCTGGGAGAGAATGGGGGGGGCCTGCCCCATGCCACACAGAACTGGGGGGCACACCTGCTCCCCACCACCTGGATGAGCCGCTTGCGACTTTGTCCCATGCCCCTCCCCACCCTGGCTGGTCAGCCCCATCCCCATTCCCTCCCTACATGCCCCTTCCCTCCCCTTCTACCACACCAGACTCACCAGCTGGACACAACTCTTCAAGCTGAAGAGCTGAGTATTGGAAACAGGCTAATATGCCTCCTTAAATATTGGCTATCAATATTGACCCCCCCAAATCTCTATTGTGCATCCCTAGTTTTTGATGAGGTAAGCATAAACATTTTCTTGTGATGAGAGAGTCTGAATCATCTTCCTTAATCCTAATTCTGAGATTACTAACTCTATATGGGTAACTCTAAACAATGAAACACAATTCTTAATACTGCACCTCAGTGTCTCAGTTTTCAATTTTAAATCAAGCCTGGGTGCATGACTCTTAACATTTTTATAACAATGCAGGCCTCAGTTATGAACAGTCAGTGATGCTCACGGATCAGATGAAACACCTTCAATCTCACCAGTTGCCTAAGAGAATATGGGATGAAAGAAATGTTACTCATGGAGCATGGCTCACTACAAGGAAATAGGAAGATAGACCTAGCTCTGTGTCTGGAAAGCTTCCCCTGGCTGGGCCTCAGATCTTTCGTGGTTTTGGCTTCTTTATTGGAGTAAAGCTGGGTCTGAAGCACATGTTAATTTTCATCTGTTTGATGTAGTTTGGAATTGCTGAAAGCAGGATGTGTATGTGTTTTGTTTTATTCCCCTTGAGGTATGCAAAATACTGTGCTTATTCAGTTCCAGGACAAAAAGATGCTAGTTTAAACATCTCTTCAATGTCAAGTCTGTTCATCCTATCAATTCATCTAGTAAGAGAAAGCAGTAATGGAAGTCTTAGCAACATTGTCAGGGAGAGGATAAGATAGGTATTGAAATATTCATATACTAATATGAGAAGTATGGGGGAAAATATGAAAAATTGGAGGTCCTAGTACAAGCATAGAATTATGATACAATTGGTACTATGGATGTAACCCTTCTGCCAGGCACTGGTCTGCAGGAACAAGGGCTGGGTTCAATTTTGGGGTCTAAATATATTTTATGTTGACTCGAGCCCCCATCCAGACCACTTGGGAAACAGTAAATAAATGACTAGGGTGTTCCGTTCCATGCAAGCAGTGTAAACACAGAGGATGAATTTACTACAGAAAACAAAGGCAAAGTAAACAAAGAAAAACACTAAGTAAAATTATAACACTACCAACTATCCACAGATGCATCTTGAGCAGGTCCAAGGAGGTGATCCTCCCTTTCTATGCAGCACTGGTCAGGCCACAGTTGGAGTACTGCGTCCAGTTCTGGGCACCGCACTTCAGGAGGGATGTGGACAGCATTGAGATGGTCTAGAGGGGGGCCACCCGCATGATCAGGGGGCAGCAGGGCAGGCCCTATGAAGAGAGGCTAAGGGACCTGAACCTGCTCAGCCTCCACAAAAGAAGGCTGAGGGGGGATCTAGTGGCCTGTTACAAGCTAGTCAGAGGGGACCAGCAGGCATTGGGGGAGTCCCTGTTCCCCCGAGTACTACCGGGAGTGACTAGAAATAACAGTCACAAGCTGGCAGAGGGTAGATTCAGACTAGACATCAGGAGGCGCTACTTAACAGTCAGGGTGACTAGGACCTGGAACCCACTTCCAAGCAAAGTGGTGCTGGCTCCTACCCTGGGGGTCTTTAAGAGGAGGTTAGACGAACACCTTGCTGGGGTCGTTTGACCCCAGTACTTTTTCCTGCCCATGGCAGAGGGTCGGACTTGATGATCTGCTCAGGTCCCTTCTGACCCTACCAACTATGAAACTATGAAACTACAAGGCATAATTCATAGATTGCACCCTCTTGAGGAGACTTCACCCATGCCCAGTCAGTCTGGGACTTGAGGCTTACCCAAAAAGCAGTTCCAGGAGCTTGCACCCTTATACCTGCCCTTCAGCAATGGGCTGGAGCAAGAGGCTTCACTGGAGAGTCCTTTGAGCTGCTCTTTGGGTTCATTGGGCCACAGGAAGCTGTCTGAGAGTCTGGGTCCTTCTGTGTTGCAAAGGGCCCCTCATTGCTCCCTGTGATGCTGTAGGGTGATTTCCACTTCCATGTGGCAGCCTTGAGGGGTTAACTGTGGTTCCAGACAGCATGCCACATCCCTAAATTCCTAGTCTCAATCTCAGCTTTGCTGGGCAGAAACTGCATGAAGAGATCTTCAAGAGAAATGCCAGGCCTACCTCGCTGGGCCTGAACTGGGCAGCAGAACCCATCCAGGCCTATACTGCACCGAGGCCTGAACATATAGCTGGGGTTCTGCCACACAGCTAGGCTGAAACACTATTGCTGTAGAAACAACAGAAAAACAGACCTTGGCCTATATGTCTGTGGCCTGGACACCTGGACTTAGCTATAGCCTGTGCTGAGTTGATACAATTACAAAACAGAGGGGGCCCCTGTAGCCAGTAACTGCCAGGACCCATTCCTGGGTAGCTTGCTTCAGTCATTAACACCCCCATGGTATTAACACATTTAAGAAAAAAAAGAAAAGAAAGAAGGAGGAAATAGAAATCTCAAACTCCAAAACAGATTTTCTCTCCCTCTACGTGAGGCTTTCCCTTCAAATAGTGTTTGCTTACCTCTCCAGTAAAGAGTTGGGGAGACCCCCTCCACCCCTATGGAGGGCAGGTTTTCTGGCTCCCAATGTAGCTGTGCAGCTCTTAACAGGCAGATAAATAATAGCCCCAGGAGAAAGATAGAGAACCTTAGTGAATTGTTCTTATATACCTGGTGTGACATCACCCAAACCTGGTGCAATCCGGGAGGGACACATTTTAGTCTCTCTTCCAACCAATCTGCCTGAACCATCCTCTGCTTCTTCTAGCTGATGAAGCCAGAGGGTTTTACATATTTTCCCACATACAGGCCACAGATTGCCATGTGCTGAGCACATGACCAGAACAACAGGGGCCATCTTGCTCATATCAAAACACACACATACACAAACAATACACAACCCAGTATGTGTGTGGGTATTACATGGAGATGGTGTGGGAAGCCAGTATGTGTGTGGGTGTTACATGGAGATGTTGTGAGATAGAAGTATAGCCCAGGAGTGCCCTATATATAAGCTGATATATAAAACCTCCTCCTGTTTTCCCCTGCCTATCATCCTTGAACAAGCTATATCAATCCATGACTATACTCCAGACTCATGAACTGTCCTACCCTGTCTTTGTAACCCCAGGAATTCTTTAAAAAGTGGAAACTTGGTCATAGTATTAGGGAAGAGAATAAGTATAATGAGGAATGCCAAGGTATGATTTCAGATGCAGTTGGCAAGGGACATAAAAGAAAAGAAAAAGGGATTCTACAAGCATGTCTAGAGTAAGAGGGGGACAAGTGAAAGTGTAGGTCCCTTATATGTAGAAAGCAGTCTAGTTATGCATGATGCAGAGAAGGCTGAAGATTTTGCTTTACATTTTTACTTTAGTCTTCACAAATAAGGGAAAGTACCAGATGATGATTGCAGTTGGCAGGAAAGATAGGTAAGGGGACAAACAGCCAGAATAGTAGAAGAATAGGTTATGGATTACCTAGAGAGGCTAGAGGCTTTCAAGGCAGCAGGGTGGATAGAATATACCCTAGGATACTGCAGGAATTGGCAAAGGTAATATCAGACCAATTGGCCTATCCTCTTTGAAACTTGAAGAGGTCATTTGAGGTCCCAGATGACTGGAAAAGGGCAAACATACTACCCATCTTTAAGAAAAGGAGGGAGGAAGATCTGAGAAACTACAGATCAGCCACTCTGACCTCTATACCTGAAAACATTGTGAAGCATCCAAGAGGAGAACAGGGTGATCAGGAACAGTCAGCATAGATTCACCAAGAGCAAGTCAAGCATGACCAACCTGATTTCCTTCTATATGGTGACAGGTTCAGTGGAGGTGGGGAGAGCAGTGTATGGGATAAACCTTTACACAGACTTTTGACACTTTCTGTCTCATGACATTCACATTAACAAGCTAAGGGAATACAGACTAGATAAAGGTACTGTAAGGTGGATACAAAACTGGTTGGATCATCGTGTTCAATGAATACTCATCAATGACTATATTTCTAGTTGAGAAGTGCTATGAAGTGAGGTTCCCCAGGGATCTGTTTTGGGTCTGATATTATTTAACATCTTCATTAATGAGTTGGATGATAGGACTGAATGCATGCTTAGCAAATTTGATGATGATACCAGGTTGGGTAGATTTTGAATCCTATCTGGAGTATCTGAAAATGATCTGGATAGACTGGAGAAATGGTCCACAATGAATCAGATAAGAGTCAACAAGGACAAATGCAAAGTCCTTCACTTGGGATAGAACAACTGCATGCACTGGGTAGTGATTGGCTAGGCTACAGTATTGTAGAGAAGGAACTAGGGGTTACCATAGACCAGAAGCTGAGTATATACCAACAGCGTGCTGTTGTTGCAAAAAAGAGCCAGCCAAAAGCATATTGGGCTGTATGGACAGAAGTGATCTGCAGATTAAAATGGAAGTGATTCTTCTTCTCTATTCTGCACTGCTGAGTCCTCACCTGGAATTCAGTTTTGGGCCTCACACTTCAAAACCAATGTGGACAGTTTGAGAAGAGCCCAGTGCAAGCACAACAAAAATGACCAGACAAGAGTTATAAGAAAAAGCCAAAAGAATGAGGTTTTTCTAGTCTGGAGAAGAGAATACCAAGGGAGGATTTGATAAGTCTTCAACTACCTGAATAGTGAGTATAGAGATAGGTTTTTCTCTGTGACCATACATGACAGGAGTAGAAGCAATGGCCTCAAACTGCAGCAGGGGAAATTTAGATATGGGGGTGGTCAAGCATTAGTACAGGCTGGCTGGAGAAATTGTGGAATCTCCATCCTTCGATGTTTTCAAGAACAGGTGAGAAAGGCACTTGCCTGGGATGGTTTAGTCAGGGGTGATTCTGCCTTGAGCAGAGGGCTGGACTAGATGACCTTGTGTGGTCCCACCAAGACCTACTTTCCTATGTTCTTATTTCAGAGATAATCCACTGTACAGCAATCAGATGGTCCTACACTTTAGCCTCCACTCATCATCTTCAGCCAGACTTACACCAATTAATGTTAAGTGAAAGTGTTTGTATTCTGTTATCAATGCCACAGACCCTTCACTCCCCTACATCTTTCACTTCATACAACTCCATATCAGATTACGTTTTCTTAGTTTACTCAAATGATAAGGTATATTCTTTAAAAGTGACAGAGCAGTGATAAAAAGCTTACATTTTTTACAAAAGCATTAACTCCCATTTATATAGACGTCATTTTTTTGTCCTTTATTATTATAGCACTACTCAGTAAGTCATAGAGGAAGACTCTTTTAAAAATAACTTCAAGACATCCCATTCAATGACAGACAACTGGAAAGATGTTTTATCCCCATTTCTCTTATTTATCTTTATCAACTGTGGCATTGATAAGTGTGGAAGCAGCTTTGGATTTCAAATACCTAGTCCCATAATTACTCCGCTGTGTTCTACAAAACATGTCTGGATGATATGATGAACTTTTTGAAACTAGATTTGAGGGAGCACAAGCATTTACCTAGTTCTAATTTAAAATGCCTTGGCCTGCCAAATCTGTATTTTCTTTTGACTTTTTAGCTTACGTTGAGTATAGTTAGGGACAGATCCAGAGGGGGACAGTGGCAGAGCTTCATTCTCTCCTCTCCTTTTAGGTTGCAGCATATCAGGCTGTTTGGGGCTGGGCTTAACTGGGGACTCAATGGGCATGTATAATTATACAATTAATTCAAGGCAATAAACTAGTGCATATTGTGGCAGAATTTATTGCTCCTGGGTGCCGCATTTGAATATGCCCATAGGATCATAGCACATTGAGCCATGTCAGATCAGCCCCAGCTGGCACAGGGCCCAGGAGGTCAGCCTGCTGTTCTCACCTGGTTCAACATGCTGTGGAGGGGCTGGGTGAGGCACAAAGGTGCCCCTGTGTGGGGCTAGCTAGCAAACAGCCCTTGCACTAAAGCACCCTTGTGTCCCAGCCAGCCTCATCAACATCCACATGTGCATTGCTGTGTTCTGCTATAGGGTAGTACTAGTATTTACAGATAATACTTGTATTTACAAGTACTAACCTGCAGCAGAGTTTATTAGTTTACTGCGCCCTAATAGAGGCACACGTGTAGACACTGAGACATTTACTTCAGAACTAATTAGTCAGTTCTGCAGTAAATGTCTTGTGTAGATGTGCCCAGTGGGGCTCAATTTGCAAATGTATTTAATGCACATTTAAGCTTGCAAAATTTTTCATAAATATAATAATAGTTCATAGATCTCATAAATATTAGGGGCTGGAAGGGACCTTATGAGATCATTGAATCCAGCCCCCTAACAGAGGCAGGAAGTCTGCAGGGATCAAATGATCTCAACAAGATAAACATCCAAACACCTTTTGAATGAGTCTAGAGTAGATGCTTGTACCACCTCTGGGGGGAGTTTGTTCCAGACCTTGGATTCTTGAACTATAAAGAAGTTTTTCCTTATAACAAGTCTGAGTTGGCCTTCTAGAAGTTTGTGGCTGTTAGACCTAGCTATCGGTCAAACGGTCATAAGCTCCTCCAAGACCGTTTCAGGCTGGACATAAGGAAGAACTTCTTTACTATCCGAGCCCCCAAGATCTGGAATAGCCTGCCACTGGAGGTGGTTCAGGTACCTACTTTGAATGCCTTCAAGAGAAATGTGGATGTTTATCTTGCTCGGATACTATGACCCCTGCTGACTTCCTGCCACTGGGGCAGGGGGCTGGACTTGAATATCTTCCGAGGTCCCTTCCAGCCCTAATGTCTATGAAATCTATGAAAGCCCTTGGGGAGCCCTGGTGAACAAGTCTTCTCCCAGATCCTGATGCACCTCCTTTATATACTTATAGGTAGCCACCAAGTCCCCCCTGAGCCTTTTCTTTGCCAGGCTGAAGAGTTCCATGTCCCTCAGCCTCTCCTCATAAGGCTTGCTCTCTTGGCCTTTGATCATATGGGTGGCTCTCCTCTGGACTCTCTCTTGAGCTTATCCACATCTCTTCTGAAGTGGAGGGGCCCAAAACTGGACGCAGTACTCCAGCTGCGGCTTCACTAAGTAAAGAGGGAGGATGACATCCCTGGTTTTGCTTGACATGCATCAGTGGATGCATGCCAGAGTTTGGTTTGCTTTGCTGGCCACAGCACTGCATTGGTGGCTTATGTACATCTTGTGGTCAATCAAGACCCGCAAGTCTCTTTCGGGTGCGGTGCTAGCGAGCGTAGCACTGCTGAGCCAATTAGTATGATGCTGGTTTTTTGTCCCAAGGTGGAGTACCCTGCATTTCTCTACATTGAATGCCATCAGGTTTTGGTCTGCCCACTTTGCAAGTATGTCCAGGTCAGCCTGTATCCCCAGCCTATCCTCCAGTGTGACTGCCTTCCCCCATAGTTTAGTGTCATCCACAAACTTTGCCAGTCTGCACCTGATGCCTGAATTCAGATCATTAATGAATTTATTGAAGAGTACCAGCCCAAGCACTGAGTCCTGGGGGACTCCACTGGTAACCTTGCACCACATTGATTTTGTTTCCATCAACTAGTACCCTTTGGATCCGACCTCAGAGCCAGTTCCCCATCTATCGGACCGTGAGATGGTCAAGGCCACAGTTCCCCAGCTTGGTCATGAGGACATAATTGGGGACAAAGTCAAAGGCCTCTTGAAATCCAGATAAATGACATCAACCTCATCTCCCTTGTTTAGGCAATGTGTCACCTGGTCATAGAAGGAGAGGAGGCTGGTCAGACAAGACCTTCAAGTAATAAAACTATGTTGACTGGCATTCAGTAGGTTGCTTTCTGTTAGCCTGTTGCAGATGGATCCCTTGAAAATTTTCTCCAAGATCTTTCCAGGGATGGACGTCAAACTGATAGGTCTGTAATTTCATGGATCTTCCTTTCTCCCTTTCTTGAAAATTGGGGCCACGCTTGCTCTTTTCCAGTCTTCTGGTACATCACCCAAGCACCATGAGCTTTCAAATACCTTGACCATAGGGCATGCTATGATGTCTGCCACCTCTTTTAAGTTGCCAGTTCTGAATCTGGCAACTAATTTGTCCTCCATAAATTATTCTGTATTAATTTCCTTATTATCTCAGTGTAATTGTTCAATCAGATCTCCTCAAAACAGACCTTTATTTGCATTTTGAAATTACAACCAACAAATATGTTACTCTTGTGTGTAAACAGATAATTAACCTTAAATGATCTCTTTTCTTGTATCAGAATTTTAAAAATGGAACTTTTGAATAGCATAATCAATGCAACTAATTACTGTTTAAAGCAAAAAAATTACTTACGGAATACCTGCATTTATTTTTATATTTAACTTTCTGCTCATTTGGTAAAAATAAACATTTGATTCCTGAGAAGTGACTGAACTAAAAATATTCAGTAAAATGAGCCCTATAACAAACTGTGCATATTGTCATGTCACTGTCATTCATCTTAAGTATTTGCTGGCATTTTAAATAAATAGTCTGAAGTTGAAAATTTATTTTCAAGTTTTTTCTTTAAAAACTGCTCAAGCAAACATAATTAACCACACTGTATTCTAAAGTCAGATTGTAGTTAGCCTTATAAGGCTGTAAGTCCAGAAGAACTGCAAACTACCAGCTAACTGTAAATGTCTACAAGAGTATTATAGTCACCACTGGACATTAGTGCTATATTTAAAGGTTACAGAATCATTTCTGATAGGTGCATATAAAACCTGGGAGTTATAAATTTTCAAGATTGGGTTTTGATGAAAATATTTTGGTCTAAAATCCTTTTCAAGGGATGTATTTGTTTGGTTATTTATTGTTTGAGAGAAGGAATAAAAAACCCTTCACCCATGGATTTATGGAGTTAAAACACACAGATTCATAGATGTTAGGGTCGGAAGGGACCTCAATAGATCATCGAGTCCGACCCCCTGCATAGGC
>NW_005842749.1:310360-316361 GCF_000455745.1 Alligator sinensis
GCTTGATAAACTGCCATTAGCTTGTCTGATGGCTTCGTCACACTGCCGACTCATGTTTATCTTGGAATCCACTAGGACTCCAAGATCCCTTTCCACTTCCGTGCCACCCAGCAGGTCATTTCCTAGGCAGTAGGTGTGCTGGACATTTTTCCTCCCTAGGTGCAGCACTTTGCATTTCTTCTTGTTGAACTGCATTCTGTTGTTTTCTGCCCACTTGTCCAACCTGTCCAGGTCTGCTTGCAGCTGTTCCCTGCCCTCCAGTGTGTCCACTTCTCCCCATAGCTTTGTGTCATCCGCAAACTTGGACAGAGTACACTTCAATCCCTTGTCCAAGTCGCTGATGAAGACATTAAAGAGTATCAGTCCAAGGACCAAGCCCTGCGGGACCCCACTGCCCACAACCTTCCAGGTCAAAACCGACCCATCCACCACGACTCTCTGGGTGCGACCCTCTAGCCAATTCACCACCCACCCGACTGTGTAGTCATCCAAGTCACAGCCTCTTAACTTGTTCACCAGTATGGGGTGGGATACCGTATCAAAGGCCTTCCTGAACTCTAAGTATACGACATCTACCCGTACTCCTGTGTCCAGGCATATCGTAACCTGGTCATAAAAAGAGACTAGATTAGTCAGGCATGATCTGCCTGCTACGAACCCGTGCTGATTTCCCCTCAGCATAATTTGTCCTGCCGGGCTCTCGCAAATGTGAGCCTTGATAATTTTTTCAAAGACTTTGCCACATGCACACCCGTAATCTTTCCCTTAAACATACAAGACTCTATCCTATTTTACCATCAAATGCCTAAGTGTCACTGCTGCATTACCATTATTTTTGGCATGGTTTGGATTCCATGTTTAAAATGCTAGTCACAGAAAGCCATGACTAGCAGACATTTTGAGGAGAATAATGTTCTCCCCTATTGATTCATTAGTATAGTGATTTAGGCACTTATCTAGAGAGTGGGACCTTGAACCTTGATTTCCTGCTTCTTGGGTGGGTGTTCTAACAACTAGACTCAAAGGCAGGAAAGTCTTCTGCTGCCTCTGTTGCAGAGTTACTAGTGGCAGTTTCCATATAATTACTGCTTCTGGGACTTATTGTGAGCACTCCTTAGTTGCATTCCCTATTGAGTGGAATATAGTTGCAATGGGACATAAGTGGCTTGAGTGGGGCTTTCTGCTTTTCTTCCCAACCCCCATCCCCAAGTTGTGCATCTTTCTGAGTTTCTTCCCAACCCCCATCCCCAAGTTGTGCAGGGAGCATGGGATCTAAAATTCTGCATAAGTGGCTCAAAATGTGACTTACCCATAAAAAGGAGAACAGAATTTGGGGCTCTACCTCTATCTGGGAATTTGATGATTCACTCCTAAGAAGTTTGTTTGCTAATTCCTACCTGTTTCAACTTTTTGCTTTCTGGTTATCTCTACTTTATAATGCTAACTTAGTGAGATTTTGCCTAGTACTTGGGAATTACTTTGCCCTTTCTGTGCTTGCATGGCATCTTTTGGTCCTTCTGTGCTCTCTATTTGGAGCAACAACTGCACCTTTCTCAATCCCACAAGCAGTTCACAGGTTGTCACAATGTGTTATCAGCCTTCACATGAGACAAGTGTGATCTCTTTCTCCTCACTGGTACTCTCCCTCAGATACAGCTGTCAGAGCCCATTCTGCTTTGAGAAGACAAAGCAGGAATTTTCTGAGAGTTGTTACACCTGATAAAATACACATTCAAAGATGATAAATCTTAAAAACTGATGCTGGAATATAAAAGACTTAAAACGTGTGCCTTTTACTCTTTCTTTATAATATATACAACAATTCTTAGTTGGTTTCCCCCTCAAAAAGATCACTTTTTAATATATACATATATAAAAGCACTTTCTGCTCTTTCAAAAGTAATTAAAGCTATTGGATGCATTAATAAGACCTGACTGTTAAAGGCAGGTGTTCTGCATGTAAGAAAAGCAGGGCCCTGTAAGGTATTAGTTTCAAGGTTTGGGATTCAGAATTGCCACACACTTTTGAAAGGTTTTAAGCATATACCTTTCACTTTCCTCTAGAATATCACATTTTAATTCCTCAGTTTTGCTAAAACAAGTATTTGAAAAACCAAAAAGCTAAAATGAAGGTAATACAAGAATTGATTGAAATCCGAGCTGCAGCTGTCTTGGCACTTGATTGTAGAGGATAGTTTGATTTTTCCTAAAAGAAGTATCGTCTTTTTAAGCAAAGGGTTAGTGAAGCAAGCTTCAAGAAAATCAAACCTGCAGAAGTTCATAAGACTTTCCTTTCCCTCAAAAAGGAAATCTGCAGCTCAGTGTCTGGATAGGTTATTATCTTCCTTGCTCTTTTCAAGTCCTCTAGCAAAGTCAGGAGAATGACTTGAGAACTCTACTACTAGCAAAAAACAAAAACCAGAAAAATATGTAGGGCAGTTTTATAACAATACTGAAGGAATACCAAAACATTTTTTTAAAATTCTGATGGTCACTTTTAAGTGTCCTGGTGAAAGTCCATTAACAGTTCTTCAAAGTTGATATTAAACATAAGTTGGAGAATGCATGTCTCACCAATTTCTCCTTATGGTACATGCACACATTCACAGGACCGAATCTACAATCATGTAGCTCACTTTAAGCCACATGATTGAAGATCATCACTCATTTGTGCAGACATTCACTGGAGCCAGGAGCTTCACCAGGAACCTGATTTAAGTAAGTCAGGGCGGGTAGGAGGGTGGTGGATTGAGAGGAGGGTATCAGGTCTATCTATGGAAGAAGTTGGTAGGATCAGGGGGGCTGGTGGGTTTGTGGGGGGTAGGAGTGGGGAGGGGTCAGGAAGCTAAAAATACCCCTGTCAGGGTGGGGTGGGTAGGAAGATTGTAACCCCAGGGCTGTGCTCCAAATGTATACAGACAATTTGTTAGATCAGGCTAACCCATTCTCATTCTAACTTAATTCACCTCCTCAGGTGAACTAAATTTAGATTGAATTGGACATTTTTTGCCTGATCCAACCTCCCCAAACAGATCCTTAGATCACCTGAGGAGGTGATCAACCCTAGTTAGGTTGATCTAAGTGTAATGTCTGCCTGCAGCCTTAGTTTCTGAAAGTCTAAACAGTTTCTTAGGTCTTCATATGTCACATTACCTTTGGGTCTTGTCTACATCAACAATGGAGAAATGGCTCAACTGCTACCCTAGCTGTATGAAAGGGCTTGTTTCAACTTAATTCAAATTAAGACAGGGTGTGAATTTTAATTTGAATAACTATAACTTACTGTGAAGTAAGGATGCCTGTTTAATTTAATCCATTTTCAAAGTGTATTATGTTAGGTGAGAAAAGGGCACACTTATTTCACAATTAGGGCAGCACTAAACTGCATAATGCAGTGTAACAGAGGTAACTGAGCCATCTGCCAGTGACCTAACTTGAGTACCAAGAGAAGCTAACCCTTCTAGCAAAAAAATTGGCTCTCACAGAGTTGATGTTATTATGGCTAGATTGCTTCCAGTTCCCTCAATTACTCACTCTAAGCTGTCTTCACACAGCAGTGCCTTGGCGCTAAACAGATGTTCCCTTGGTCACGGTAGAAACAGCATGGTGTTGAAGGAATCAGGACAAGTCTGTATCAGAACCCATGAGAAAATTTTAAATGTAGGCAGACAGGATTTTAGATATTGTATTAAATTCAGTGACACATATTTTGATCGGAAAGTGATTCAAGGAACAAAAGATTTCTTTTTCTTCATTATCTCACTAACTCAGTTGTGATAGATCAGTCCAATCCTTTGAAGCTTGGCAAAAATTACAAATTACTTTAGTCTAGTACAAGATATATATTGACTACCTGTTCAGTTGCATCTTAATTATTCATTCCTGAGTCAAAGTGAGACATATCAATTTAAAATTCCTCTTTAATCTAGGATAGAAACGATATAATCTGTATATTACATACTTCCACATTATTTGGATTTTCCCTTATTAAAGTAATTCTCTTTGAAATTCATATCCTTGAAGTAAATCTTTCCAGACATGTCTATTTTATCTTAGCCATGACTCCACATGCTTTAATTATCATAGTGTTGTCTTTTCTCAACAAATTGTGGTAACACCTCCACAAAGTTTCATTAATACACACATTGCACATTCATACAAATAATTCATCTCTTCAGTGGATGGTATAGTACATTTAGAAAACAAACAGCTAAATATCAGCTGAAAGAATAAAAAGCTATCATAAAATCCAAAAGGATTACATTTGGATAGATTGATTATGCTGGCTCAGATGGTTAGCGATGCCCTGTATGAAGTTAAAGCAAAGTAGTTTAGGATTTGATTAAACCAATATAGATCCAAATTAA
Organism: Alligator sinensis; assembly: GCF_000455745.1. Lineage (NCBI taxonomy): Eukaryota > Metazoa > Chordata > Crocodylia > Alligatoridae > Alligator > Alligator sinensis. The sequence goes on from NW_005842749.1 coordinate 314,728, forward strand.
CTCCACTGGATTTAGTTTGGCTTTGCTTCAACTTAATGAATCAGGATTCAGCCCCCAAATACTCACATACTCAAATTTATCTAATTTTTGGTGAGCTTTGGAAACTCTGAATTAAAAAAAAAAAAGAATCAAATACAGAGAGATTAATCCATTATTGCTGTCTCCTTGAAATATATTTACACCTGTGTTCTCTCATCTATGATATACAGAGCAGAGTCAAATATATTTCCTTTTATCAACCTGATAAAACAGAAAGAGCTCATCTAAACAGTGAATCATAGAAAAATATGTTCCTAGCATCACAGGGAAATCCACTACAGCAAATCTATGGGTAAAAAAATGAAATGCAGAGCACCTGAATAAATTAGCAAATCCATAATGCAGGATTAGGATAACAATCAACCAAACTCTGTAATTGCTGTGGTATATGGTAACCATTCTGCAAGCTGACTTCAGCTGTGGTAGCAATGAATGTGGACACCTCTGAAAGCTCTTTGATAGTTTATACAATATGCATGGTTGTCACCTACTGCCTACTTGTAGTTATGCTTTAAATTTACCAGGATCAAACTTTTTTTCTGTAATGCACAAGAAAAAAGCAGCTGCAGTGCAGAATGATCTGGTCTCAAGGAATCCCCCTAAAATGCAGGGAGATGGTGTAAGTATAGCCAGACACTGCTGTACTTCTGGCAGCCCAGAATAGCATACCTGAAACTGTTTATTTAGCCTTAAGATTTTTTATTTTAATGCTGAATGATGAGCAAGTCTAATATTGGCCCCAAGATACGGGAAATTAGGAGATGGCTTAAACCCTAGCTTTGTCCTTACAGTCCTTATTCTTGCAAGACTGGAACTGATATTCATGGCCATAGTGTCTTGAAAGTGTAAACAACGTAAAAAAACCAGCAATTAAAAAAAAAATGTTTTTTTTTTAATGTAGAAAGAGATCTATCTTGTTTCTTGAAATTGAGTCAAACATTCTGACAGGCAACAGTAGTGCCTTTAAAACATGTAATGAGCATACCTGATAAACTCATTAATGGTTATTCTAAGCTAGGACTTAAGTGGCTGTAATTACAAAATATGCACACAAAGCTCTAGATGATTATTTTTAGGTCTAGCAGCTAATGATTATTTTTAGTTTGCTTGCACAGTAAAAATAAAATTGCACATAAAGGTAACTTGTGATTAAAAACAAGAACATATGAAACTAATGAAAGACAAATAAGTAAAAAATTATGATAACATTCATTTTAACTTATAAAATTAGATTTAAAGATCCTAACACCCCAGATCATAAAAAAGTCATTTTGAAAGCAAGGGTGAAATAAAATGTCATATTTTCAAATGACTAATTATAAAGAAATGGCCTGCCAAGTGTCAACCAATATATTGTGTATCATCTTTTATTATATATTATTACACATAATTTCTTATCTACTTTACTGCATGGGACAGAATTTAGCTTATGAAAAAGCGCATTGTGAGGGTTTGTAAATGTTTGGGAAATGAGTTTATTAAAATAGAGAAAGCAGAATTATTTTATCCATAGATGACTATGATAATGTTATTTGCGCCAACCTCAGAAGAGTGTGCTCTAACAGTGGATTATTAGAAATTCTGCAGTCTCTCAG
>NW_005842749.1:316406-337904 GCF_000455745.1 Alligator sinensis
TCCTTCTGAAGTTGTTCCAGTTTGTAAAATTAATTTTTAAAAGTTCTTGTAATGAGGACTGGAATCCTGGTGTACCCTCTAGGGTGGGTGTCTGAAACACCATTCTGTCTGTCACCCAATAAATATTATTTATACAACGCAGAATAGGAGATACTGAGAAAGACCTGCTCCGGAATACCCTACTGTCAAGTGGTAAGAGTACTCTCCTGAAGAAATGACTGCAAGGTATGGCTACATATACACACACTTACTTACCACTAACTTTGTTTGTGCTAAACCCTCATATGACGAGTTGCATTTTCATTTTTATGAAAGCAGCCAGCTTTATCATTCAGTAATGCTGGCAAGTAGAAGTGATCAGAGTAGATGCACAAAAGGGTTATTTCATGCATCTTAGGTTACTGAGAGCCAAGTAATATTATTTCAATTCCCACCCCCTCCACCCCATGCCAAAAAAGCCTAGCAAAACAAAGGTTTCAGTATAACCTAATTACTGCTTATTGTAATTTATTTTCTGAAATGTGATCTCACTATTTTTCATGCCAAAAGTTTTCTTGATGCATTAAATGCCACAATGATTCAGACACACAAGAATTCACATTTATTAATGACCAGCCATTCTACAAGGAAAACTAATGAAGAACAAGTAACTCCCACAAACCAAACAACACCCTCCCAACAAAACAAAACAAAACAAAACAAAACAAAACAAAACAAAACAAAACAATTTAATATTATATTATATTAATGTACAAATAAAGGGTTGAGATATCATTATTTTAAGATCCAACAGTCCTTTTTATTACAGACACAGATCCTAAGAGTGTCATAGAGGTAGTAATTGTATCGATGTCAAATGAAAAGTATATAATCTGTTAGGGCATTTACAAATGTGCTCTGGGAGGTGTGGGGGTCACTTTAATTAGTGAGCAGTGGTATTTAAAAGCACCCGAGCGGCACATGTGTCAGTGTCCCCACAGTGAAAAATGACAGCGGTGCACTTTGAACTAAGGCTCATTGAACAAGTTTTAGTTTCAAGCACCCACCACCATTTTTCAGTGTGGGAATAGTGATACACATGACACCGGAGGCTGCTGTAGCATGTTAATTTCCATGCTCCAGCAGACTCGATTAACTGAGTCTGCTCTAACGTGCTGCATTTTCAGCATGTCAGAGCAGCCTCTCTGCACATCTATAGGAATCCTTAGACCATTATTGCTAACTCTACATGCTTCCATAGTGATGGAAGTATAACACCACTGGATCTTTAACCCTGTTTTATTTAGGAGCATACAGGGTGCATCTAGACATGCATTTTATTCAAAGCAATAAACTCTGGGGCAGTTTGAGCCGGAGTAACCTACTCCAGGGCACAGTCGCTAAATGTGCACCTGAGACGGCAGCAATTTGAGCTGAGGCAGAGCAATTTATGCCAGGGACACTCCTACCCAGCAATGAGGTTGGAGGTCTCTTCATGCATCCAGTTGGGCCCTCGTCCCCGAGTTTCAGTGGGTGCAGGGCCTGGCATGGCAGCATCAGAGAGCAGACTTGACAGATGGTAGTGAGTTCAAGGAGGCTTCAGGAGGTGGCACTGGTTGACAGCAGGGTCAGGGGGGGACAGACCTGGGCAGTGAATAGTGGTGTTGGGCAGCAGAGGGGCTGGCTGGGGCATGAGCGTGATGAAAGTGCAGAGCCATGTGGTTTGGCAGCAGGCAGGAATCTGGCCCCCTGCTGGCTGGGCTGACCAGGTGCAATTTATGCCTGTGGTCAGCATCTATACATGAGTTTAATTACAGTTAATTACCCCAACAGTACCATACTTATGGCAGCATTAATCGGTTAACTGCAGCCTAATACTGTTGCACTTGTAGACAGCGACACTTTACTCTGCAGATAATCAGTATACTCAGCAGTTAAGCATACGTGTAGATACAGTCACTGTAACATAATAATAGCTACTGCATGGTCCGGAGAAGCAGATTCCCTTCTCCTTTTAGAGCATTAAGATGTCGTGTTTGTCCATAGAAAAGTTTCCTTCCAACTGATTAGAGGTAACACCACTCTTGAAGTTCATTTACTTTCAATTTCTATTTTCCCCAGTCTGTCACAAACAACACTGACCTGGCTAATGAGGAAGATAATGTCCCTGAGTCACAATGGCTCTGCAGAGAGCTTCCAGGAGTATTTACACCACTGTATAAGAGAGGGGTACTCTTCTTGTTAGGGAATCTTTCTGAAGTGAGCTGAAATGCAAGCCTGTTATTTCTCTAAACTGGTACCATCTGCTTATCATAGATAATACGAGCAGTTTATAGTAGGGCAAAGAAGTTTTGTTCCAACTTTAAGCACTGCCAATGAAGTCTTATGCATATTATTATTTTCTTTCAAAAAATTCAACAGCCCTGGAGGAGTGTTTTAATTCAATTACTTAAAGCAGCTACTTAAAAGTGTTCACTTGATCTTTCAAAGCAATAACTGGCTTAGAATGGTTCAAGCCAGACTGCTTAATGGAAATCAAGAGAGTAGCTTTTATCATATTCCTGCTAAGGAGAAGCAGGAAGAGAGAAATATAACAGGAGTATTCAGGAGGAGGTTAAAGCAGGTCATTGCTGGGTGCAGGATGATAAACAACTAACCTGAAGGTAGAATACTTTAGGTGATTTCCTCACTATTCTCTTTAGTTATGGCAAGAGAATGGAGATCCCAAGTGGAGATGTGGTGCATGAAAAGAGACTTTTTTTCCTTTTTTTCTGCTGGCTGAGCCATGCCACCACATCACATAACAGTATGACACAGCTGACTGACAAGGTTATGTTGTCTACACTACAAAGTTTTGCTTAGGACCTTTAGGGCTTTTCCTGAAAGCCCCTGCTTTACCAGATCTTTGGTATATAACTACATGAGTTCAATTCCCCCCTCACCCCCACAAAAAAGGAGCAAGAGAAAGTACAAATGTCATGTCAGCATGTCTACATATGATAGGGTCAACATCATCTGTAACCTGGTAGGGTTGGAAGAAAGGATAAGTATATAGTAGTTACAGCTTCCTCCGATTTTTTGAGGCTTACCCCTGAATCTGCTCTGCTTATCTGGGGATCATGAGAGAATGTGCTAATAAAGTTAAATAAAGTTTGCTGTTTCTATATTCTCAGTAAGAAACTGATTTCATAACAAATATAAGATAGCTCTTAGAAGCCAATCTACAGCACTTCCAGTTAATGTTTAATGGTTGGATTCTAGTGTCATAGTTTTATTACATGGTTGATTACCTGAAGTGTTTTTGAAGAAGGAAGATTCATTTTCTTGCTGAGCATCTCAGGTACTGAAAGGCTGACCTTGACAAGGAATTGTTTGTCAGCTACTTCTTATATCTTTTAACCCACAATGCATACTTTTCATCTTTTTACATTAATTTTCCCACTCTCAATTAGAGAATTTCTCTTAGGGAATTGGTTTCATTAAAATATCAGGATCTGTCACTTGTCATTTGTCTCATCAACATATTGTCTCCTCAACATCTCGGTCATCTTTTCAGTTGGTGGGTATGCAGATTAAACAATACATTCCCTCATGAAAGGATGAATTGTTTATCTGGACAGCAAGACTCTTCAAAGCTTTACTCTAAAATATCCATATTCTGTTCACTTTCTGAATAGCAGATCCAATCTAATAAGATTTAGAAAAAAAGAAAGAGCTTGTTTGAAGGAGTATAACTCTGTAATGTTTGAACATGACATTTATAGAAGTACCACTTCTCATAGGGAGAGCTATTCTGTCAGCAACCAGAAACAGACCTGTTATCCCTCAAAATTGGTTGTGAGTGTTTGTTCAATAGATATAATTCAGAGAGTCTTGGGATACCTATACATGTGCTCTGACATGCTGTAATTACAGTGCATCAGAACAAACTTGATTAGACAAGTAATTACCATGCTCCAGCGGACTCCAGTGACTTGTATCAGTGTCCCCACATTGAAAAATAGTGGTGGGGGTGCGTTAATTAAAGCTCATTTCCAAAATGTTTCAGATGGCCCATTTCATTTCGGAGCTGTTTCAGAGCCCTGCATTTCATTTTGGATTTGGTATTTCAACCGTCGAAACCTCCGAATCCACAACAAAATGAAACAGCCACTGAAATTTTGCACACCAATAGTAATCAGAAAAAGCTCTACTCCAGTTTAACTTGTCTATGGTCATGAATCTCAGTCCATCTCAAGAAATTAAATGGGAGGCGTGATATCCAACACCAGCCCAGTAATAAAGGAACTGAGTAAGTAGGCAGTGGAAATTTAAGGATGAAAGTATAATACCAAATTTATTCTACCAGGTTTCATCTAAAAGTGTGCTTTACTGAGGAGTAGACTAATTAGTTTTACAGTAAACTGTCACCATCTATGTATGCACTAGTAGTAGGGTGCAGTAAACTAATTAACTCCACTGTTGGGGACAGTATGATCATACAACGGAGTAATTAACTGCAATGAAATGCATGTGTGGATGGTAACTGTGGGCATAAGTTGTGCCTGGTCACCCCAGGCAGCATGGGGCCAGAGCCTTGCCTGTCACCTAGCCACACAGCTTCGGACTTTTGGCACTTTCATGCACCAGCCTCTGCCTCCAGACACCACCACCCAGATCTCAGGGCTGACCCCCAAGTCTGTTGCCAGTCTGGCATGCTCCACCCCACCTCATGTAGTTGCTGGACTCTGGCTCAAATAGATCCAGAGTTTATCGCTTCACATTAATTGCACATGTAGATACACACTCTGTGAAGGAAATTTAGGTCCATTTTGTTTTGTTTCACCTCCACACATTCTAAGTAAAATGACCATATCTTATAGAGCTGGAACCTATGAAATCTGATGGTTTCATTGATTTCATAGATTTTCAGGGTCAGAGGTGACCTCAGTAGATCATCAAGTCTGACCCCCTGCCCTGGGCAGGAAAGAGCACTGGGGTCAGATGACTCCATCTAGGTGTTTGTCTGGTCTCTTCTTAAAGACTTCCAAGGTAGGGGAGAGCACCACCTCCCTTGGAAGCCCATTCCAGATTTTGGTAACCCTCACCATAAAGAAATGTTTCCTAATGTCTAATCTAAATCTGCTTTCCATCAGTTTTTGGCCATTGTTCCTAGTAACCACAAGGGGTACCCTAGTAAACAGAGCATCCTCTATTCTTTGCTGCCCCACCCCTGATGAATTTGTAGATGGCCACAAGAGCCACTCTCAGCCTTCTTTGGTGGAGACTGAAGAGATTTAGGTCCCTCAATCTCTCCTTGTAGGATCTTACCTGCAGGCCTTTAACCGTACAAGTAGCCCTCCTCTGGACCCTCTCAAAGTTATCCACATCCCTCTTGAAGTGTGGTGCCCAGAGCTGGATGCAGTACTTCAGCTGCAGCCTTACCAATGCCACATAGAGGGGAAGTATCATTTCCTTAGACCTGTTCATGATGTACCTTCTAATGCATGAAAGAGTGCGGTTGGCTTTACTTATCACTTCATTAGATTGATGACTAATGTTCATTCTGGAGTTAACTATGACTCTGAGATCCCTTCTGCTGCTGTCCTGCTTAAAAAGTCACCTCCCATTCTGTAGGTGTGTTGGTGATTCTTTCTCCCTTAATGAAGCACTTTACACTTATCTTTGTTAAACTGCATCCTATTCTGTTCTGCCCACTTTCCCAATCTGTCCAAATCTGCCTGAATCCACTCCCTGCCCTCCAGTGTGTTTACTTTGCCCCATAATTTGGTGTCATCCACAAATTTGGACAGAGTGCTTTCCACACCCTCATCTAAGTCACTGATGAAGATATTGAATAACACTGGTCTAAGGACCAAACCTTAAGGAACTCCACTGCCCACATTTTTCCAGGTCAAAAATGACCCATCTAGCACCACCCTCTGAGCGCATCCCATAAGCTAATTCTTCATTGGCCTTACTCTGTAATCTCTACATCACAACCGCTTAATTATAAGAATGGTACGCAACACTGTATCAAAGGACTTTAAAAAATCTACGTAGATGACATCTACTTCAACTCCTGCATCTAAGCATTTTTCATCCCGATCATAAAAAGAAACAAGGCTAGTCAGGCAGGATCTATTTGCTATGAAGTGATGTTGGTTGCCCTTCAGCATTATTTTTCCCACTGGCCTCCCACAAATGTGATCCTTAATTGTAGCAAAACCCCCAGTTTTTGTTTTTTTGCTTTTATTTAAAAATGCATTCCCTTCCTATCCTCAACTTTTTCTGACTTTTTCTCTCACTCTCTATTCCCTTAGATAAGTATGAGTGAGCTAAGACATAGGATAAGCTTCAGCATTTTATTTTGGTAGCAAGTTGCATTTGTTTTGTTTTTTCTCCTTCTTTATATTGTATCATTATTATGGTTATATTGATTTTTACTGTTCTACATTACTGGTTTACTGATACTACATGATTTAGGCCTACATATGTAAGTTAGCATAAGTCATGTCAAGTTTCCATTTTGTTTGTCAAGTCTCCATCTTTTCCCCATGCCCTGTTGTATAACCTATGACTCATACCTACCCCTCCTATGTAGCTTGGGCCCTGGATAAATGGCGATGAATGAGGGTGCTTGAGAGACAATGGCAGTAGGTCTAAAAATGGCTCTTTCTGAATGACCGAACCATCAACACCAATACCTGGACCAACAACCCAACCATTAGAACCACCCTTAGCATTCCATAGGAGATTATAGGTAGTCTGCCCCATATAAAGGGGTAGTGAAGACTGACTCCTTGGGACATCCTCTCCATCTGGACCAGCACCATGCCACACCACCTATCCACCCAGAGGCCCTGCCAGCGACCCCCCTCTGGACAATACCTACTGGACAAGGACCCCTTTCCAGCCTGGATAGGTAGTTATCACCCCCACCCCCTCTTCAACCAAGGACTTGGACTCTGCTTCTCTTCCCTACCTGGACTCCAACCCTTCCACTGAGTCTCTTTCTCCTGCTGCCATTGTGAGTGTTTGTGTGTGTGAACCTATAACTTCATGGGGCTGTGTAGTGTGTTATCTGTTTAATAAACCTGTTATTTTGAAACCCTGAGTTGGGTTTCTATTTGTTTCCTGACTGTTTCCTCCTTTCCACCACTTATCTGCCCCCCTACCCCCAATCTCTCAGCTGTCTGCCTCAGTTTCCAGCCCCAAGCTCCCAGGTTTCTGCCTCTCTCTCTTTCCTGGATGTCTCCTCCTTTTCCCCTTGCACCAGTGACCTCAAGTAACCCTTGGGCCACTTGATCTTAAATAACCCCAAGCCTCAGTTCCTCAATCAGCTTCTCTCTAGTTCACCAGTTCTAATACTGGTTCTGGCAACTTTCACTCCCTACACTTCAACTCTCTCTCACCTTAACCTTCTCCCAAGTATCCCAGGTACCCCAAGCGCGCACACACATACCGTACCATCCAAGTTAGGAACTTACCCGTGTGTATGTGGGTTGTATGCATGTGAACTTGCGAGTGTGTGTGTATATATATGTCATTGTGTGCATGAAAAAGGAATTAGTGATCTATGTATATGTACTGAGTGTGTGGGTATGGACAATTGATTTTTGTCTAACTTTTGGGGTGTATAGTGTATGTGCTTGAATTGGTGATAGGTATGCATGTGCTAGGCTGGTTTGGATGTGTATGTGCCTGAGCTAGTAGTGCGTGTGTGTGTGTGTGTGTGACACACCTTCCTGTCTAACAGCGCAATATTGAGATCCTGAGAGTTGGCCTGACTGCACAGGGCAACATATTAATTATACAAATAATACAATGCTGTTGGAGCTAGTTTTCACTATGACAATTCCTGTTTTTTTATAGTTGTAAGTCAAGTGCTGATCAGGTAAGTTGCTTCCAGCACTATACAGCTGTGCCCCATTTTGCTTACTTTGCAGTATTTCAAGTACTGGCCCAGGTGCATCAGTGCTGACAAAAAAGAGTTTCAGGATTTCCTGGTAGACATGAGTTCTTTGAGACAGTACATAAAACAAATATGACACAAATACATCTCCCAGATGGAGGAAATAATTTATACAAAATAAGCTGTTAAAAATATTTCTGGTGAATGAATAAAATACATTCCTAATAAGAAAAAAAAATCAGCAAATGTAGATTAGCTCTGCACAACTTATACAAAAAAATCCTGAATTTGACACTATAATTTTTCGTTAGATCTCATCCAGATTCTTAATATACATCCCATGTACCACTGCCTGTGGTTCAGATACCACAGAAATCATGCACCTAGCCCCAATTTAGAACCCACCAGTTCCAAGGTGTGGTAGACTACATTTTATCTGGTGCATCCTGTCCTTAGAACCAGTCAGCACAAAGTCTTTTATGTTACAGTGGATTGATGGCAGACCTCACTCCTTCTGATTCAGGAGCAAAATGGAATTCCTTTCTCCCTTCTGCAGAGAGCAAATTCAGGACTGTCCACCTTACCTGGTAAAAGCTGATGTCCAGCAGCCAGCTTACTTCTGCCAAAAACCTGGTCTATTCATGCTTAATGCATATCCGAGTGATTTTGCAGAAAGGTGGTAATTAGGGCTGTACAAAATTTTGGCAGCTGTTTCATTTCAGAGGTATTTCGGGCTATTTCGGCACCTGAAACACCAAATCTGAATCAAAACTGAGGGCTCAGAAACATCTCCAAAATGAAATGAGGCATCCAAAATCTATTATGCCTCAGCTCTGTATTCTTGGGCAACCCTGGCATGGGATGCAGTCTGTCTGACTCACAAAGGACTCACCCCCCCTCCCCTCCTCTACCTAAACGAAACTGATTAAGATGCAGTGAGAGACACACCTAAGACCCTCCAGATAAGGGTGACAAGAGTGAACCAACTGACCTAGGTCTCATTTACATCCGAGATGGAACCAGATGACCATTCATTTACATGAGAGATGGAGAACAGAAAGCCCGAAGCAGAGACTGCAGTGAATTCTGGGACCAGAGAAGCAGGGGAGCACTGCATGATGGGGAATCTGTGCTTCAAATGTTAATCAACCCATGTTCTCACACACCCAGCTCAGCATTTATCAGACCAGTTCTAATCTGCATTTACTAAGGACTTTTTCCCCCCAGACACACACACACAGCTCTAAGTTTAATAGGCATCTCGGGCCGTACCTTCCCCGGTCCCACTATGGGAGACCTATTTAAACTTGATTGACTAAAACTCGGTTGCCGGGTTAGGGAATGCTGAGGCAAGAGACCAAGTCAGAGGGGGTATGGGCAACATTTGAACAATGGTTAAGGGTTCATCACAGCATCCAGCCTGTTGGAACCCTAATCCCAGGTGTTGCCATACTTTTCCCGAGACGACTGGTGGGATAACCTTTCCACAAAAGGTTATGAGCACCCCAATAATTGTCTTAAACCTGTTAAAAGACTATAGCAAAATCTGGAAAAGTCATGCTAAGCTGAGGCTTGTGCACAACAAGTAAAAATCCAAAATCCTGATGCTGCAAGCTATCTATTGTTCCTGAAGAAACCATGAGATATCCCATCAGTATATCTGCCACCCATAGGAATCTCAAGCTGGCTCCCAAGTATTTGGGTTACTCCCTAATCTTAAGTGTTTCCTGATTATCAATCAGTTTCCTGAGATGGTCCAAACCAGATAACCCCTTGTCAATAGAAAAGACAATGATTTACACTACTGAGGGTGCTACGGAGCAGCTGAACTGAGGGTATAAAAATCTGTAAGTGTGTGTGCTGCTAGAAGAGGAAAAGGAAGGAAAAGAAGTAGAAGCAGGAGGAAAGAAGGAGAAGAAGAAAACCCCTGTGCTGACACCATCCCCTGTCGTTCTTGGGACGCTGGAAGAACAGATCATCTCTCCCTTCAAGGACTGTGCTACAGACTGTGCCTGTCAGCTTTGCAGCCTGAGTACCGTGGACTAGGTGAGATCCCAGCGTTCTCTGTCTTCTTTCTAGGCATAAACTTCTGAACCTGAACTGTATCAGTTAAGCTTGAGCTAAGTTTCCCCAAATACTTAGTGAAACCAGGGTAGTATTGTCATTGTTGGTGTTTGTTTTTCTTTTGCATGTCTATTACTACTAGTACTATTATATATTTCATATGCTTAGCAATAAATAACTTTTATAGTCAAACTGGTAGTAGTTGTGTATATTTTTCCTTCTCTGCTTCTCTTTCCTCCCGTGCTCTGCAGCAACGCTTCTTTTACCTATGCTAAAATCCCTGTGAAGCCCAAAATTATTGTGGGGTCTGCTCATCAAGAGGCCAAAGATTGGGACGTGCTGAGTTTGAAACACATAAGGGGATCAGCTTGTACAGGCTGATTGACCCAGTTTGACTCAGACGTGCCCTTATGAACTGAATGCTGGCCCATAAGGGTGTCAGCTGGACACTGTATAGGCTGATTGACCCAGTTTGACTCAGACGTGCCCTTATGAACTGAATGCTGGCCCATGAGGGTGTCAGCTGGACACCCAGCCGGATTCAGAGGGATTCTGTTTACCTGTGTGCTTGTGTTTGACTGCATTTTATTGTTGCTCTTATGAACTGATTCTTGGCATATGAGGGTGTCAGCCTGTCCATGCTGATCAGCCCGGCCAGGTCAGGCGTGTCACGTTATTGTGTATGTTTGTGTGTGTATGACTGATTTGGTGACTGGAGGAACCCAGTCCCATTGAGATTGAGTCCTGCAAGATAGCTCCACTGGGGGTGAGGGCTTGCAGAAGGGAGAGATACAGCTCCGTATAGTAATACAAGCAGCACATTGACAGAATCACCAAGACCCTAGAAACTATCCCTAATAAATGAGCACACCCCAAAGTAACGGGCAAATTAGGTAACAAATGTTTTGGAAATATTTTGGAAAATTTCAGCATTTTGGAGCCAGGCTTGCAGGGAACCAGCTGTAGGCTGCTGCCCTGCCATGTGACCTGGCTCTTCAGGGAGCAGAGATCCATGCTGGGGGTCTCCTCGCCTCTGCTGCCCACAGCATGCTGCCCCAGCAATGTGGGGCTGCACGGGGCAGGCAGCAGTGGTGAGGAAATCCCCAATGTGTATCTATACTTCCTGCGGATCCAAGTCACACGGCAGGGCAGTGCTGGTCTCTGCTGTGTGAACTGGCTCCACAGGGAGCAGAGATCTGGGGCTACATGGGGTGGGCAGCAGCAGCAAGGAGACCCCGTTGTGGATATCTGCTCCCTGCAGAGCCGGGTCACATGGCAGGGCAGTGCTGGTCCCTGCCATGCAACCTGGCTCTGCAGGGAGCAGAGATCTGGTGCAGCGTGGGGTGGGCAGCAGTGGCAAGGAGACCCCCGGCACTGAACTCTGCTCTCTGTGGAGCCAAGTCGCACAGCAGGGATCAGCAGGCTTGCTCACTGCTCTGCACTGCTTCCTTGCCCTATGACCTGGCATGACAGGGATCTCACAGTTCCATGAGGGGGTCTCCTCACCTGCACGGAGAACAGCAGCCCTCCCCCTCCCCTGGATGAGCCACCCACAGCACTGTTTTGCTTTCTGCTGGGGTCCTGCAGCCATGCTCAGCTGGGCAGTAGGGCTGAGCAAAGCTTGCAGTCCATTCAAAACAGATTTGGAGGAGATTAGGTCAAAATGAATCACTGTCCTCTGAAATGGCTAAATCGAAAACTGAATCTAAATACAGCCATTTTGTACAGCCCTAGTGGTAATCTATGTTAGTCTTAAGTTAATCAGAAAGCAGGGTAGATATGCACCTTTATAGAGTAACTAATAAGATTATTTTATATTATACTAGTAAATTACCCATCAAGAATAAAGCGGGGGAGGGGAGGGATGAAGCACTGCCACCCACCACCCCGCACTGCTGCCACCTCACAGGAGCGGGGGTGGGGGGGGAGGAAGATTGTCCCACCGTCCCCTCCACCAGCACCCAATGCAACTACTGCCTCTAGAGCCACTGGCCTTGCCCCTCCCCCACCGGCCCTGCTCCTCAGAGGTGGCAGAGCACTACCATGATGGCAGGGATGGAGCAGGGGGAACAACGCCAGCACCCTGGCTTCATCCCCGCACTCCGTCCATGCCATCATGCCGGTGCTCCTCACTCTGATTGGTTGCTTCACTAACCAATCAGAGTGCTCCAAGAGCATTACAGACAGACAAGCAGATGGACTAAGCCCTTTATTATATAAGAATATTTATACATATATCTATTACATGAGCACAAGCTTTCATGCAACCTGAAAGCTTTTGTGCACTCTCTCTCATATATCTATCTAATTTAGTTAGTCTATAAAGGTAGATATCTATCCTTCTTTGTGAGTGATTTCAGCCACATTCAGGCTGTCAGAAGCTGACCTTAGGTAATGAATATGACATTCTTTGTTCTTCAGTGGCTTTTGCCACTTCAGGGGAATCAACTGAGAAAAGTACCCCAAATCCACTAAAAGAATGCAGCATGTCACATGTTTTTGGAAATCTAAATTACTGAATTGATTTTGAACCACCAAAGCTTCCAACACAAACACAGATTATTATTTTCTTATTTATTAATGTTATGGCTCAAACTAAAAAACAGAGCCAGTGTTCTAAGAAATACAACCCATTTACTTTATTTGTATTTGATCATTGCATGGATTAAAATATAACAATGATAAGAAATAATGAAATATGAAAGTTTAGAACATTTCAAAATGTTATTCACTTATATTCACTTATCTTATTATACTTTACAGCCAAACAGGATACACAGCAAAATAAAACCAGAACACAATAGACCACACACAGCCCCCCCACCTCTCCCCCCCGCCAACAGCACCAGCGGCATCTTCTGCGGGAGCTTCCACTTACCACTTCTGTGCTCCCACTGCCGCCGTACCCCCCTCCCCCCAGGTGCTCGGGGCACACGTCGTTCATGGCCCCAACCAAGTGCTGTGGTTTGGTGCCAGTTTGAATTCAGGCCCAAGCCAAAGTTGGCCTGGTTCCCCTTTTGTTGTTTCATAGCTGTTAGGTCTCATCCTAGCAGTGTAGCTAGACTACTTATCCAGGCTGTAGCCAAGAAGGCCTGGCGCTCTTTTGTTGTATGTTTAGGTCTGGGTGCAGGACAGGCCTGAGTCCCGTTTTTATTGTTTTACAGAGGTTGTGTCTCAGCATAGCTGTATTGCTGAGACCCGCTGTATGTTTGTTTGTTTCATGTCAGGGCCTGGCACATTTTGGGCCTGGCACATGTTGCTTTTGTAGCTCTGTGTCCTCACCAATGCAGTGCTGTTTGCACTCGTTGCTGGTCAGGCTCTTTTGCTGTTTGGCTGGCTTTTCTCTGAGTTTTCTTGCAGTTTCCTACCCCAGGAGAGCTGGGATTAGGACTAAAAACTTTGGGGTGCAATATGCTGACAAAAACTGCCATTCACCCCTCAAATCCACCTTGCAGAAGTGAGGATCAGTGCTAGTTTTGCAGGGATCAACAAGGGGCCCTTTGTAACACATAAGGACCTATGTTCACTAGCAGCTGCCTGCAGCACAGTGGACCCATGGAACAGCTCATTGGACTCTCTGCTGTGGACCCCTCTTTCCAGCCCATTGCTGAAGGACAGGTATAGGGGTGCAGGCCCCTGCAACTACCCTTTAGGGAGTTCCAAGTCCCAGACTGCCTGGGCATCAGGAAAGCCATACCCCCATAGAGGGAGCCACCTATAGACTTTGTTTTGTAGTTTTAAGATTATAGTTAGTAATTACTGTTGTTTTTTTCTTTAAGCTTTGTAATAAATCAAGGTCTTATGTTTACACTGCTTTGTGAGAAAGGGGTTGTTGGTTTTATTGGATACCCTAATAATCCATTTAGTGTTTCCCAGGTAGACTGGGTGCAGGCTTGAGCTAAGGTAAAATATATTTAGTAATCCTGAAATTGAACCTGGCCCTTGTTGCTGATAGGTGCTTAGCAGAAGGGTTATATAAGAAGGGTTATATATATATATCATCCAGGCTTTTAGCTCCCATATTTGCCAGCAGTAACAAAAGTGCCATTTTCTGACTTGACCAAATAGCAACCACGGTTCCTGATATATTGTCATAAAGGAGCAATATGCATTATAATGCCCACTTCATAAGCAGCAGCCACAACTATTGCTATGGAAATACTCACCTATTGCTAAAATATTCTATTGTATTTTAATCCAGGGTAATGAGTGGTTCCAGCTTTAAAGGGTAAGAACAGTTCTACTGAAGTAGAACTGGCACACACTACTCCTTACAGACACTGAAGACTTAGAAGTAGCCTTCGTGAAGGATGATGACTGCTTGAGTCAAAGAAATAGTCTCATTCCATTAGAATATTTTTCTCATGGAACTTTTCATTTTTATTCCTTTTGCTTTTTGTTTTCCTATGTTTGGCTTCCAAAAGGAAAACAGAGAAAGAACAACAAAGGAAAAATCCAACTCCCAAATCTTTCTACTTTAAAATATTTTTGTCAGTTGATAACTTTTATTTCAGTCAAAATGTATCTGAAAAAAATGTGCTTGGTTACAAAGAAATTTTTCATTAAAAAAAGTGTATCATGGAAAAATGTGGAATTATTTTATGTTTTAAATATAGTAATTTGCCAAATTCAATACAGTCATTCAAATATTTCTGGCAAATGTTTATACTATGAAGTTTCTCTATTCATTATAGATGATGCTTTTTTTTCAACCTGATTTTTTCCTGAAAAATGCCTCCTCAAAATCTTCTTTTGTAGCAAAACCCCCAGTTTTTTTTAAATTTAAAATTACATTCCTTTCCCTTCCCCAACCATTTCTGACTTTCTCTCTGCCCTCTCTATCCTTTATAAGTAATTATAAATAGCTATAGGTAAGCTAAGCTATGTTATTGTATACTATTATTGTAATAAGCCCCTTTTAATTGTAAATAGTGTTCTGTTATGTTTGTATTGATTTTTACTGTTTTATATTGAATTTATATAATTTAGGCCTGTGTCTGTAAAGTAATGTCAAGTAATGCCAAGTTTCCATTTTGTATGTCAAGCCTCCATCTTGTGTCCCCTGCCCAGCCATAACATATTGTATAGTATGTTGTAACTGTGACTCATGTCTAACCAGTCTCATGTAAATTGGTTCCTGAATGCATGGGAATAAATGAGGGTGCTTGAGGCATAATGGTAGCAGGCCTCTACTGAATGACCAGTAATGACCAGACCATCAACTCAACAACCCAACCATTCCCTTGCATTAACTCACCCAGGAACCACAGACCTCACCCAGGAACAGAGACAAAACCCAGCATTTGAAAGATAAAGAACCTAAAGGAACCCAACATTTGGAACACAAAGACCCTACAGAAACCAGCAACCCCACCACTGTATCCTACCAGACAATGAGGACACCTGAATCTGTACGTATGCATCTGAGCAGGACTGGCCTTTGCCTGGGCATTTCCTTCCCATAGGAAACACACGTCGACCACCCCTATAAAAGGGGTGGTAGAGTGTAACCTCCTTGGGGTGCCCTCTCCATCTGGACCAGCACTACACCACATCACCTATCCACCCGGAGGCCCTGCCAGCAACCCCACTCTGGACAACACCTTGCTGGAGAAGACCCTGACTGGGCATTGAGGATCAACTCACCGCCCAGGATAGATGGCTATCACCCACCTTCTTTCCCCAAGCTAAGGACCTGAACTCTGTCCCTACATACCTTGACTTCAATCCTTCATTAAGATTTTCTTCTCCTGGTGTGTGTGCGCTTCATAGTTGGGAGGGTCAGAAGGGGACCTGAGCAGATCATCAAGTCCGATCCCCTGCCATGGGCAGGAAAGAATGCTGGGGTCAAATGACCCTGGCAAGGTATCTATCTAGCCTCCTTTTGAAGACCCCCCAGGGTAGAAGTGAGCACCACTTCCCTTGGAAGTTGGTTCCAGATCCTAGCCACCTTGATTGTGAAGTAGTGCCTCCTGATATCTAGCCTGAATCTACTCTCCTGACCACATCCCTACATTGGTGGCCCATGTTCATCTTGGAGTCTGTAATGACTCCAGGATCCTTTTCTGCCTCTGTGCTGATGAGAAGGGAGTTCCCCAGCCTGTAGTTATATACATGTGTAGGTATGCGGGTGGGAACCAATAACTTTTTGAAGCTGTGTAGTGTGTTGCCTGTTTAATAAAACTGTTATTTTGGAACCCTGAGTTGGGTTTTTGTCTTACTGACCTCCTGGCCCTGCTCCAATCTCTGCTCTCTGCCCCTATGACCTTTGTTCTCTCTCTCTCTCTCTCTCTCTCTCTCTCTCTCTCTCTCTCTGTGCCATCTCAACCCCCTCTCTGCCACCTCCAAAACCCCGGCTCTGCTCTCCTCCATACAACTGACTTTCACCAGCCCTCACTACTGCCCTACTGCCCCTTTTATCCCTTGCTCCACTGCTCCTCCTCACTGCTGCCCAGGTTTCCTCCCCCAGCTCTATTGCCCACTCCGCTGTCTCCGGGCCTGGCTTTTTCCCCTCGCTTGCACCCCAGGGCACTGTGACCCCAAGTAACCCCGGCACCATGACCCTGAGTAACCCTGAGTTACCTTGACCTCAAGTAACCCCAAGCCCAAATTACCTTACATGCCCCCTAGTGTTAACACACAGCCACAGAAGTACATGTTTGTGTATGTGCATGTGTGTATGAACCCATATAGTGTTTGTGTGTGTATATATATAATTTTCTATCACACCCTCCTGTCTAACAGCGCAATATTGAGATCCTGAGTGTTGATCTGGAGTGTGTTAAGTCAACACTTTCTTAGCTTTACCTTATCACCTTTCATCGCAGTTTGTCCAAGAATTTCAAATACTTTCTTTTATTAGACCAACCAAATATACTGAGAGTTTCGATATGCTTGAAGAAGGGGGTTTGTGCCCAAAAGCTTGCAAAGAACAATTTTTTCCAACTATTTAGTTGGTCTAATAAAAGATATCACATTTAGCCAAAGAACCTTGTCTACCTATGTCCTTAGACCCAACATGGCTACAACCAGCAACCGTCAAATTGTTTCTCACATTTAATTTTGCAATACTCTTTAGTTTTTATTCTTCTTTAAGACACCTAGTAACAGTCTCCCAAGTCTATCAATACCACCTCATACAGGAGGTCATGATTCAGCAAAAACAGAGAGATAAACGAAAAGTAGTAGTAGCTGTAATATCTTAGTCACTTGAGAAAGACAATTTCAAGACTTCTTTGATTTAGAGTTTTGATCTATTTAGGAATACCTAGAAATGTGTCTTCAATAGCTTTGCAGACAGCTTTTTGCAAGCCCTCCACTTCTCAAGGGCACTCAAACCCAATTTTTAATAGCCCTCACTCAAACTAGAGATTTGAGCATTCATTTATTGTGCACTTTTGAAAGTTTGGATAAGAGAGAGTATGGGCCTGACAACAGGTTGTAAAAATACAACCTGAATTTTCTTTATTCCCCATCAATGTAGCATCATGTTACATTGGTTGTAAAAAAAGTGCATTGTATGTTGTTTAAATGCTTAAAATGATAGCAGAACTGACAGGGTTTGACCGTTAGAGACTGAAATGTTTCCCTTGTGTATTCTCAAGTTGTACAAACAAATTTACATTTTAGCTACTCCTACTTTAAAAAAAAGGGACAGCTACTTGACATAAATATCTATTTACTGTACTTCTTGTAATATTTTTCTCCTTATAATAATAAACTATGAAAGTATTCTCCAAAATATTTAGATACTGGGACTTTCTCAACTGCCTTGCAAATTGTGCAGTAATTTATATTTGTGCAGAGTACAAATAAAACACTACCTTTTGGGCAGGTGGTAAAGTTAGTTTATATAAAGACAAATGCAAAGCTGCAGAAAATGAGACCCTATGTAATAAGAATGAAGGAAGGACAAATAAAAAAGAATTGAACAAATATGAGAAAATATGAGTGGCACAGTAATGTCACTGATTCAGGTTAGAAGGAAATATTTTCCATTATATTTAGTATGTAGATAACAAATCAACTGAAGTGGAAGCATAATATCCTTCCTTAATATGGGTAATTACTGGGACATTGTTGCCTTTTTATACTTATATACTCTGTCAGCAAGTCATATGCACATGTCTGTACTACTAAGGAACATTAGCTGAGTTATAGGAGCAGAATTTGTAGTTAATAACTAAAAGGTTACTACAAGGAATGTATTTCACCAAGGTTATAAATAGACCCTCCATTATTCTAAACATTTGAACAGAGCTTGTCTTTCATCTAAGAAAAAAACAGTTCTATAATTTGTACCTTGAAAATTAAACAAAACAAAAGATAATGAGCTTTAAAAATATTTTTATCTTAAGAGACTTTTTCACTAGATTTTCTAATATACTTAATACAGTACATATCTTGCGGTGAAAGCATGTCTAGAAATGAAAAATCTAAAGGCTTTAGAACAAGGGTGAGCAAAATATGGCCCATGGGCAAGATCCAGCATGCTATGGCTTTTTGTCCAGCCCACGGCAGGTCCTTCAGTCTAGCCTGGCCCAGGTGTCCCGAGGCATGCAGCAGGGCTAGGACAGTGTGGCAGCCAAACTCACTCTGCAGCAGCCCTGGCAGTGGTGACTACTTCTGGCTGCCTCAGCTGCTGGACCTGGCCCCGGTGCCTGGACATCCCAGTCTATCTGCCTCACACCCAGTGCTAGGGGCAGGACCTACACAGGCAGGGTGCTCAGCTGGACAGCTAGGAAAGGGCTGGGGGTATGCAGGTCATGGAGTCTGGGTGTGAATTGGGTGGGCAGGTCCAGGGAGACTCCAGGATCTTTAGGCAGTGACAGGGCCAGCCCAGGCCCCGGGGCAGAGACACAATCCTCTGCCCACATGGCCCTGCGACTGGCATGGGTTCCATGGGCTGGGGTGTGAGGGGAGCGGATCACAGTTCTGCCTTGGCCCCAGCCCTTCACTGTCACCACCCCAAGGTCCTGGACCCAGCTCCAGATGCAGCCCTGCCCATCTGCAGTCCCATCCAATCCATTCAGCCATGCACCTTGCCCACATGGGTCCCAGCCAGTCTCCATGGAAACCCTAGGATCACAGTGGGGTGACATCATGGGGCCGGGGCCAAGCTGCCATCCACTGCCTGCAGCCCCTGCAATGGTTCTTAGGCAAGGCCATGAAGGGAGAGGATCAAAGCTCTGCCCTAAGCCCATGCTGTCACTGCCCTGCAAACCCCATGGTCTCCATGGAGGCTGGCCAGGACCCAGGCAGGCACAGTGCACAGCTGAGCAGACAGGGCCATGGGCAGGTAGGCATGGAGCTGCCCCTAGGGCTGGTGCCAGGATTTTGGGGTGGTGACAACATCAGGCTGGGCCCAGGCAGAGCCATGATCTGCTCCCTGCATGCCCCTGCCTGCAGAACCAGTGCCCATTGTAGGGGTGTGCAGGCTGCAGATCATGGCTCTGCCCTGGGCCCCAGCCCTGTGCTGTCACCACCCATGGCCCCACCCTGTGATCCCAGCCTTGCCCACCTGTCCCACTCCCAAACATTACTCCTTGCCTGCCTGCATCCCTGTCCTACATAGGAAAATTTGGTGAGCTGTTGTATGGCTAATGCAGGGAGGGAGGGAAGGGGCTGGGGTTGACCCAGACCACAACCGCTCAGCAAAACTCCCTATGTGGCCCATGGACCCAAATAATTGCTCACCCCTGCTTTAGAGGATGAGTCAGGAATATCCAATTTAATTAAGAAAAGGTTAATTATTCTGAATTTATCTAATCTCCCCTTACACTTAATGAGAAAAGTGAAACATGTCACCTGAGAAATTCAGAAGTATCATGGTATTTTTTTCAACATAATTTCACTGGTATTCTTAAAACAAATGTAGTTCTCAAAAATGCTGAAAATGGCAAAGCACAGACTATTGTGATGCAAGATTTTCTACTTTCTCTCTTAGGCATTTATGTGTGTCTCTTGTCACAATAGTATCTGAGATCATCATAATACATTGCTAAGAGTAGAGAAATACAATTTTGTATTTTATAGATAAGAAATTTAGCCACAGGGAAACTTACACCCAGATCCTTAAATGAAATCAATGGGTGTTAGAAGCCTAAATGTCTTTGAGGATTTGAACATAAGATCAAGATTCAAATTGGTTCCATACACACCTAAATGGGAATGAAGCAGAATTTAGATGGCTACATTCCAAACATCAATTTAAACTGGCCCTGACAACTACAAAAAGATCATTAGGCACCTGAATGCATTAGGAGCTTTCCTTTTAGAATACAAAGTTCTATGGGATTTTGTACATACTCAAAGTGCTGCGGGTACACTAGGATTTCTGCACATACTCTAAAGTTATTCAAATGGTGTTGTGATTGAAATCATTATTTGGGGCACCTAAACTATGCCTAAGAACCCAGAGGGTTTGTCTACGGCATGGTAGTAGCAGTTCCCAATCAGGACAAGCCCAAATATACCATACCCATACTCCACCCACTTGTGCTCACTGACGTGATCCAAACCCCAAAACACACCAGTGACTCTCAACCCTAATAGCTGTTCTCAGATATGTTGGAGAATAAGGACTAAAAGATGGAAACAAGTCTGGAGGCCAGACTGGCATATGTCTAAGTTGAAGAGTGCCTGAAGCAGTGCTAGGGTTCATTCTCACTGATACCACCACCGCATCATAAACAAGCTCATAGAACTCCTATCATAGATGCACAAAACCCATACCTTACCTAGTGCTTAGAGCAATCACTCAGGGGATGCATCTACATGAGATGCTTTATTCAAGATTAGAGCAAATTTCTGTGCAGTAAGTGTTACTGTCTACACATGAAGACACTCACTGCACAGTAATCTGCTCTAATCCCGAGTAAATTTGTTACCTGTAAATACAAGTAGCAAATTTACTCAGGAGTAATTACTGCATAGTATGGCATGTATAGACTGCCATATGTGTTCCCAGTCAGCTGTGCAGAAAGGGGTGGAAGATTTCTCCAAGCCCCCAGGAGCTGCCTGCCACTGGGGCAGGCTCTTCCACTGAAGCCCAGGTGACAATGTCCCTCTGCCCTGGCAGCAGAAAGCTCCCAGCCCCCTTTCCATGATCACAATGAAGGAGCAGAGCAGGGGCTGGGAGATCCCTGCTGCCAGGGCAGAGGGACATTGTCCTTCCCCAGGCTCCAGTGGTGGAGTCTGCTCTAGTGGCAGGCAGCTCCCAGGGGCAGGGAGCAATTTCTCAGCCCCTGCCAGGAGACAGCTGTCTCCTGGCCTGTGCTCCCTGCCAGGCTCTGAGCTAGCACCCAGGGAGGTTCCTCTGGCTGCTGTAGAAGGCTGGTGCAGGGTTGGTGGGCTGGGAGCAAATCTGCTCCTTCTTTGCCACATGTGTAGACACCTGCCTGGGTACAGTAAATTACTCTACAGTAAACCCACCCCAGACACCCCAGCAGTCTGGTCTTAGGCTCTCCTCAACTTGAGGAAATTCAAACCTTCATTTTCTACTTCCCAGAAGCCAGTATTCCAACTATGAGGGTCTAGAATAGGTTTAGTGAAAATACTTC
>NW_005842749.1:337914-355093 GCF_000455745.1 Alligator sinensis
AGTCAAGCAGCAAGAATCAAGGATTAAAAGAAGAATAAGAGGAAGTCCATCTCTGCAGTCTAGTAGTTACAGACCTCTTTTGTAACAGAGGGAAGTTATGAGTTCCAGTCTGTCTGCCACAACCATTGATAAATGTTGCATTGGAACTAGGAACAGGATCCATAGGCAAGTCTCAAGTCCTAGGCCAGCATCCTAACTACTAACCCATATTTCCTTTCCTGTTGCTTTGTGCTATGTCCCATCAATGTAATAAACCCTACCAGGTATGACTCTGTAGTACAAATACATTAGATTTTAGACATAAGGCTTAAAATTAGACATGATGCTTTATTTTTGCAATATGCTTCTGTATTCAACATGGCTTGCTAACAGCTTCTGCATATAGGTTAAAGACAGCTTTACACATAGAGTTTCACAATCGCACCTGTTCAATGACCTAAAATTACACGAAGATAAGGGGTTACTAAAGGACATTGAGTTTACCACAGCTTCCCCAACACGCATGCGCCTTCATCTATCCCATAATAAGTTGAGTCTAACTTAAAAGGCCCTGACATCCTGTGGAAACTTAGACGTAACGGTAAAATTGTGAAACTGCCAATAGTTGTAAGACATGCTACAGCTCTTTGTTTAGGTAAGCTATAAAAGACCCTCAGACAAAGACTGGGGATCAACACTGCTTTGGGTTACTCAACCCCTTTGTCGACCGATTGCGCAATCAATAAACTTGTAATGGACTCAGCCTGAGTGTGACTCCCTCCTTGAGGTGTTTGGGAAAGGCCTCCAGGGGCACGAAACTAGCAATTTGTGCAACAACTCTTTTGAACAGAAATATAGTAATACAGCCTCCATTATTAGTTTTAATTAGATGGTATTTTCTTTCTTTATATTAAAAAGTCCTGGAAAATGGAGCCAAGGTCTTGAGTGGGAGTTATAAGCATTAGCACAGGTAATAGCAATACAATATAAACAATGAAAGTACTAGTCATCATTTTAGCATAATTGACATTTACAGATCATTAAAAATTCCCAAGCCAAGTAGCTCATGAGTACAGCTGAGTGAATCATTCCCCATTTAGAGCCAAATGTCAAAATGTAACCTGTTTTTTACCACAGTACAGAGAATATGTTGAAAGAAGTAGCAATTACTTGAATTCTTCACATTTTTATCATTACAAATATTCTCTCTCTGAGATCCATTAGATAATTGTAAATCTCCAGTTAAGTCACATGGTATTATTTGCCCTTGATTTGATGGGTGAACAGGCACTTATTTTTACAAAGTTTAAAATTTGATTTGGGTGACTATTCACACAGACAACTTTGCAATGTGCCATTTATGAACATTTATGCTAATTAATCTTGCTAGGTACAGTATTAATGGAAAACAAACACAAATGGCATGTAAGCATGAAAAGTAATTTAAAAATTCAGACCAATCCATTTAACCTTATGTTCCAACTCAAGAAAATATAAAAAGCTATTGGCTTCATTCTTAAAGATTATCTTCCTTATAATTGTTTGTTTTGAATCTATTTCTCTTAGGGGATACTGTAAAAACTGTAATAAGAAGAAAATCAATTGCAATATCTCCTCCTTACATCAAACAAAGTAATAACTGGAAAAAGGTATAATTAGCAAATGGACCAGATTCTCTTGATATGTAACTTAGAATGACATTGATTCCACTACCTGGTGATGTGGTCCAAAGCTGGTTTGAACAAAGGAGAGGTACTAAACCTTTGTGAAATTGTTGAATAGAGAAGAGAGTACCTTCACTGATGTTAATAATATTAAACAGAAACTTAGGTATACTGAGGAATTTTACAAAAAAATATGTAAATATGAATAAGTTGACAAGATAAGGGAAGAAATAGGAGGGGGATGAGAAGCGCTCACAAGCCCAGTGCAGCATACAAGCACCCAGGGCCCATGCTAGTGCTGCTCCTGCAGCATCCAGCCCCTGGCCACTAAGAAGTTGGACAGCCAACTAAGCTAAACCATGATTACTTTGTGTCACACAATCAGTCCAAAGCAGACCCAATATTAGTATACTTACCATTGGAAGATCAACCTAGTTAGTAAGGAACCTCGAGCGACATAACATCAGAGCAGCTAGCCCTACAACACACCATCATGGTTGCTGACACAAGGGACCTGGAGAAGGATAACGTGCTATAGATGAATAATTTATTTTCCTCAGTAATTCTTGGGCCCAAGACAGTCTGGAAAAGAACTACACTGATGCTGTTGTTATGCCCAGGTACAAACCCATCATATAGTTAGCTCAGGGTTGGGGGATGTACAAGAAACTCAGAATCCTCTGTGCACACATGCACAATTTGAACATGCACTCTTCAAGGACACCAGGGGTAGATTTTGCTTCTAGAAACCGTAAAAGAAAGTATAATCCATATCAAAAAGAGATTAAGTCATATTTTTTCACCTTTTACCTGTGATAATGAATGTTTATCTTCATATAACTAAAACTGTAGAGGAGACAGAGAATGATTTAATAGTAGAAAATATATATTGTTGTGAAAGATTCACTGAGCTCAGTATAGTTTATCAAAGAGAAGGCTAAAGGGTGACTCATCCCAGTATATAAATACCTACTTAACAACGAGTTTTCTGATAACAGAAAGTTCTGTAATTTACCAGACCAAAAAAAGTGTCTTGGATGGTAGATAAACTAGACAATTTCAAACTGGATATGAAAAAACAAAATTTTCAAAAATGAGGGTAAAAAATATTTTGGAACAATTTAAGAGATATGGTGGATCAGCCATTATTTTAAGTTGTTTTATCAGGACTAAATGTCTTTCTAGCTCAATCACAAATCATTGGGTTTAATGCAGGAATTACTGCATTGTCAGAAACTTGGCTCTCAGATACAGGTTCTATCCAAGAGAATGATTACACCATATTCTGGCATGGGAAACCAGAAGGAGAAAACAGGGAGTAGGCTTTGCTATTAGAAACAGCTTACTGTTTTTCTGTGAAAGCCCCATTGTTTGGTCTATTTAACTCATGACCCTCAGATGTATATACAGAACAGCTTAATCCTTTTGTTTAGTGTCTGTGCACCTACCTTTCAAGCTAGCAATGAAGACAAGAGTGTTTTCTACCAACAACTTGAAGAGACTGAGAAAAACTCACAGAAATTAGACCATTATACCACTTGGGAACTTCAGTGCAAGAGTTGGATGTAGGTTTAAGAATTGGCTTTGTATTCTGGACAAACACAGAATTGGTAATATGAATGAAAAATGACCAGTGAGTGTTAGAACTTTGTGCAAGTCAAAAGCTGTGTGTTACTGACAGCTACCTTGCTGGAAAAATCACAAGAAAGATTTTGTGGGAACATCCAAGATCAGGACACTGGCACCAATTAGATCTAGTACTGACCAGCTGTAATCATCTGAAAAAAATCCTGCATATGAGGTCTTATCACAGTGTTGACTGTGACACTGACTGTGCCTCAGTCTGCTGCAAAGTCAGAATCAATGTCCAAAAGATCCGCTATAACAAAATTATCAGATTACACTCAGATAGACTTCAGCCATAGTAAAGACATAGAAAAATGCAGACTATTCAATGAAGAAGTTGTGAAAACAACTTAACCTAACAAGTCCATCACCAAGGCTTGGGAAAGCTTAAAAACTAACATGTAAAATGCTGTTATAATGCTGTTTGGCAAAATATGCAAGAAAATTGCAGACTGGTTTGAAAAGCACACTGAAACCCTTCTACTACTGACTGAGAACAAAAGGATAGTGCTAACCAATTGTAAGAAGCCTCCCAACATCATAACCCTGGAAAATCTGAGAGGCTTGAAGAGAAATGCAAAAGGAGGCAAGATTTTTGGCTGAACCTCTGTGATAACATTTAGAAAGCAGCTGACACAAGGGATAGCTGTGGAATGTATGGAGGCATCAAATAAGCAACTGGTATAGTCAAGAAAAGAGCTCCTTTGACTTAAATGGAAATGTCATCACTGAAAAACAAAAACAATTTGAGCATTGGATTGAACACTACGGAATTATATACTCCAGTGAGATTGAAATCAAACACATGCACTACGTATGCTAGGTACTTTATACTGAGGAATACGGACTAGGCCTCTTACATGTACATCATGATCCAGGGGATCTATGGTTGTCTGCTACCAAAATGGCAGGGTTAACTACAATGATATAAGCGTTACTGCAAGTTTTCACTGATGTTAATGCTATTTTTACATAACCCTTTGTGTGTTTATACATGTGCTCCAGGGAGGCACTTTAATTAGAGAAGCTCAGAGTCTGATCTGATTCACTGTAATTACAGCACATGGGAGTAGCCTCCTTGCACATGTATAGGTGTTCTTCATGTGCAAATCAACTCACCTGTCTTATCTATAATAGGAAATCATAGAACCATAGAAGTAGGGTTGGAAAGGACCTTGTAGATCTTCAAGTCTGACCCCCTGCTTGGGCAGGAGGAAAACTGGGCTCAAATGACCCCAGTTAGGTAGGCATTAAGCTGCTTCTTAAAGACCCCCAGGGTAGGAGCCAGCACCACTTCCCTTGGAAGTTGATTCCAGATCCTAGCCGCCCTAACTGTGAAGTAGTTCTTATGGATGTCTGATCTAAACCTACTCTCCAACAACTTGTGGCCATTATTCCTTGTTATCCCGGGGGGGCGCTAGGGGAAACAAGGTCTCCCCCAAAACCTTCTGGTCCCCCCTAGTGAGTTTATGATGACTCCAAGATCCCTTTCTGCCTCCATGCTCTCAAGAAGGGAGTTTCCCATCTTATAAGTGTGCTGCTGGTTACTACTACCCAAGTGCAGCACCCTGCACTTGTCTGTATTGAAATGCATCCTGTTTTTGTTAGCCCACCCCTGCAACCTATCCAGGTCTTTCTGCAGTCTTTCCCTCCCTACTACCATGCCCACCTCACCCCAAATTTTGGTATCATCAGCAAATTTAAACAGGTTTTCACCCCATCATCCAAATCGCTGATAAAGAAATTGAACAGTACGGGCCCAAGGACCGAGCCCTGGGGGACTCTGCTGCCCACTTCCCCCCAGGTTGAATATGACCCGTCCACCACCACCCTCTGAGTATGACCCTTCAGCCACTTTGCAATCCATCTGACTGTGTAGGCATCAATGCCACAGTCGCCTAGTTTTTTAATGAGTATGGGGTGGTCGACAGTGTCAGAGGCCTTGCTGAAGTCCAGAAAGACTACATCCACAGTGACACCTGCATCCAATGCATTTGTGACCTGATGGTAAAAGGCGATCAGGCTGGTCTGACATGACCTACCCCTGATGAAACCATGCTGGTTGCCCCTGAGCATCATCCCTGATGCTGGCCCATCACAGATGTGCTCCTTGATGATCTTCTCAAAGAGTTTCCCCAGGATTGAGGTAAGACTAACAGGCCTATAGTTGCCTGGGTCCTCCCTCCTCCCTTTTTTAAAGATGGGGACCACATTGGCTATCTTCCAATCATCTGGCACCTGACCCGAGCACCACGAGAGCTCATAAAGCTGTGCCAAGGGCCCTGCAATAAGCCCTGCTAGCTCCCTCAACACCCTGGGGTGGAGAGCATCTGGACCTGCTTATTTGAACACGTCCAGCCCCTCCAGAAGCACTCTAACCCGGTCCTCCTCAACCTTAGGTCTTGAGGCGTTCCCCTCGAGTCTGTCTTGAATCACAGTGGGGGAGTCCCGATCCCTGCACAAGAAAACGGAGGTGAAGAATTTGTTAAAGAGGTCTGCCTTCTTCTCTGGCACAACCACCAGATTGCCCAGCGTATCTTGCAGGGGCCCCACATTTCCTGGTGCATTCTTCATCCTCCCTATATATTTGAAAAAGGACTTTTTATTATCTTTGATCTTGGACGCTAGTCCTAGCTCTGTGTATGCCTTAGGTATCCTAACAGCCCCCCCTACAGGCCCGAGCAGTGGAGGTATACTCCTCTTTGGAGATAGCCTCCCACCTTCCACCAGGTGTATGCCACCTTTTTGGCAACCAGGCATTCCCGGACATCCTTGGTGAGCCAGTGGGACTTTTAGGCACTCTTGCCCCCCTTGTTTCTTGTTGGGATCATCACCCCTTGGTGAAAAATACCCAATGTTTTAATTTCTACTGACATGCTATCAGGACTGCCCCCTTTTTATTTAATATTGCTTCAATAAATGAAAATTCCATTAGTTTAGCTATAGTCCAATATATAAACAAATATTGAAAATTAATTTTCAGATTCCCTTGATAGTATTCATACCAATTCTCTGTATTTAGAGCCAAAGAACACCAGCTAAGCCCCTCCAGAGATTGTGTCCATGTTCAGGCAAGGAGCAGTAAGTGGAGCTACTTACTGAGAAGACAGGTCAAGCTTTCTTTTGTGGGCCAGCAGCAAGTTATTACATTGGTAAACAAGCATAGGAGAATTTTGTTTTAGAGATGTATCTGTTTTCCAGGACTATTTTTGAGGAACTATAATTTATGCTTAAATTAGTAATGATCTAGTAATATCTGAAAGGAGAATATTAGTATTTCCTTTTCCGTCTCTTCACTTTAGATTGCAAGCCCCATCAGGGCAGGGATTATCTATCCTTATAGGTCTGAATAGGATCTAGAAGAGGGCTTCAAATTTTGTTAGGGCTCCCACAGGATATCATATAACCTTCTCCACACTACTCCCCCGTCTCTCCCACCCCCCTCAAAAGAAAATTGGTAGTTTCTTTATTGGAGACAATGGAAAATACATGGTATGTTAGGCTCACATGGCTATGTTATAGCATAATTAGGTCATTCACTGTAGTTACAGAAGACCATCTTGTGAAAAGGAGAATTAGTAAACTAACTTCCTCACCATCAGTCTGAGAACTACCAGTCATTTGAGCATTGCACTCTTAAACTTCATTTCCTATGCTGCAGGAACCTGGAAAATGCTGTTTTTTTATTCATTGACAAGAAGACAGTGATTTATTATTTGAATTATTTGTGCCTTACTTTTTATTATATGGGATTTTCTCTGTTTGACATACTGTACTGCATCATCTGATGTCTCAGAGTATCATCTTGCTTCCTTTGCCATGTCACCCTCAAAATAGTAGAGAGCTTTGTTTCCTTTAAAGAATATATATCCCTCCTATTCTGAACAGCAAATGCTTCCCCTGAATTCTTTTGTTGACTGAAGTTTAAACTTTTCTGTCTAAAAATAAGTCTGAAGGAGAAATGTAAAAAGACTAACAGTGAAATTCAACCCTTTGCCAAGGATCCACAAAATAACTACACACCATTCAAGCTGCATTGAGACAGAATTGTCTTGGGCTTCACTCTACAGTGAGCACATTTAAATGTTTTACTCCACTTTTAGGGAGTATTGCCAGGAATATCTGTCAGTAAAACCAGAACAAACTTTTCAAGTGCATCCCGACTAGTGACTAAGACCCTTTATGGGTCTTAGATGTTAAATCAAGATAATCAGGGTACATTCCCCATGAGCACACATGTGGTTTGCAGTGCCACAGGTGGGTCTGTGGCACCACAAACAGCACACTCCACACATGCAGGCATTCACCATGCTACTAGTTTGCAATGCAGCAAGTTTTTTTGACACTGGAAGATCCTGGTGTCAAAAAACCCTGTGCCAGAAAAAAGTGGGGTGCTGCACGTAATGGCAGTGTGTGCCACCCAAAACTGGAGCCTGATAGGCCAGAGCCACACTCCAGCTGCTGGCCAGGCTCTGCACACCCAGATCACCACTGGTGGAGCCCTGGGAGGTCCCCAGTGGTACTTCAACCCCCTAGGTAAAGATGATGGGGTCAGCCCGGGTGCTGGTCCCACCCGGGGCAACTTGCCATGCATCAGAGCATGAGTGCAGGGGCATTCCCTGGAGACAACTAGCAGCGGTACAAATATGTGTCACTGCTATTTGTTCCTGGGGAACATGTATTCCTGCTCATGGGGATGTGCCCTCAGAGTGAAAATATACTGTGAAAATATCATCTTTGATATAATTCCTTTGACTTCAGCTGAAGTACAACAAGAATAACTTTGGCCACACAGTGATATCAAATAGGATGGTGCAAATGTAGAGAAAACAGAAAACCTGTTATCTGCAAATTAGATACATTTTTTTTTTAACGTTTTAATTGTACTAACTACTGCAAGATTTTAAAGCTCAGGAAGTCCATCTGCTTTTAATTAACAATTAGTAAACCAAATAGAGTTAATTAATGTACAGCTTTTTGCTGATAAAAATCCCCATCTTATGTCCTAAATACCAACCTAATAATCCGGAGCACCTGCTTAACATTGTGTGTTTCTGACAATCATCTCTCTCAGGCTGATTAATGAAATGTCTCCCAGTGGCAATGCAGATGACAATATGACACTTCTTCATATAACTTCCTGCACTGTTCTTGTCATTGCAGCCTCATGACTGGAAGAAGCTGCCATGTTAAAGTGACTGTATCAATTTGTTAA
Source organism: Alligator sinensis (assembly GCF_000455745.1). Lineage (NCBI taxonomy): Eukaryota > Metazoa > Chordata > Crocodylia > Alligatoridae > Alligator > Alligator sinensis. Next base: position 346,399 of record NW_005842749.1, read on the forward strand.
CTGAGCACTAAATGAAACAGAATGAGAGCAAGAAAAGATGATTTGCTTGGGTGTGTGTGTGTGTGTCGGGGAGGGTCGGCGGGGAGGGGATTCCTATAGCCCACAGAAGAGTAAGACAAAAGTACAGCTCCTGTGTGCAAGACAGCACAGGGGCTATTGTTTTAGAACTTCCCAGGAGGTGGGATGGACAGAACCATGCTTCACTCGGCACCAACAACTGAAGAATGCTGGCCATCTAAGGGAACAGTATTCAAAGAGAATTGATTCAAGAAAGGGGATGCTGAAATACCATGTTCAAAGGAGACCCATTTCATGTGTGGAGACCTGTCCAGATACAGGTGTCAAGCACCCCACGCTGAATCTCCCAGGTGTAGGACTGGTCTATGAGTGCATCTCACAGAAACAGGAAGCTGCTCTGATACCAGCTGATAAGTGGGAAAAATACAGCAGATGCTGGTGCACTGTGGACAAGTGGAAGCAGGATCAGAAAATGAGGTGGACTGGTACTGTTCTCCAAAATTCTCCAGAACCTCTCATCCATGCAAAATCCCTGCCAACTCCTCCCATTTTCCACTCAGCTGGTTGCAATGGCTAAGGTTAATCTCCATCTACTCTCTATCACAACCTACTCTGTTCCTATTTACTGCCACCCTTTTCCTGGAAATGTCCAAATTCAACTGTCCTTAGTTTCTTGTCCAAATATCCAACTCATCCTTGAAAACCACCATAAAACTTAAAAAGTCTCAGCTTCCTTTATTCTTTGGATGTTTATGTGGACATGTTAACATGCTAAGCTATTCCCCCAGATATTTCTAGAGACCCATTAGTACTCATTTGCTCTCCCTTCTTTCCCATCCCCAATGCTAGAGGTTTGTTAACTCTCCCTATTTTATTTCAAATTTCCTAATACTTAATATTTTTTTCCCTTAAAGTTCCAGTCTGGAGACTCAAGTAATTGAATTTCTCATGCATTCTTTTAAAAAGGAAGTTAAAGGTTTCTAGTGCATGTGGGTGTGATTGAAAATCCTGTGCATCTGTGTCCCTCCGTGTTATTGCTTAAGGTAAGTTGTTTTTAACCTTAAGATGTAGTATGTCATACACAACTGTTTGCAAAAATACCGATTATTTCATTGGTTGATTTGCATGTAATTTGCATAAATACAGAGAAAAATATTGGCAGATATGTATGATTTTGTTGAGCTCATTTCCTCTCCTTAATAACATTGTTTTAATACCCTTGAAATGAGATGGGCATCTGAATTTTCATAGCGTTTTGCAGCAGGATGCACGATTGTTAGGGTCAGGGGTCAGAACCCATTACACCATTAAATTGTCATTTGCCAGTAGTCAGAACAAAGTTTATACTGGAATGAGGCAGGTGAATTTAACTGGGAGGCAGGGAAAAAAAGAAACATAGGAAGAAAATAGCTGCATGAGTGGGCACATTTGTAAATAGGTTAGATTAGACTTTCATCATCAAATAAAGATTTAAGCAAGTTCCATGTTAATTCAAAGGAACTACTAATAAAGCATTAATATACAACAATATGAAAAGCAACAACTCTAATGATACAGCAAACCAACAGGAGAATATCTAAAAGATAGTCAACCAAGTTTTAAATACATGCTGGCATTAGTGCCCACATATCATGTCTCAAATCCATGCAGAATCTTTTCACCTGCTCTGCAGCCAGTGGTATTATTAAAAACAAATCTATTTGCTCTTTCATCTGTGCATCAAATTGCACCAATTTTCATCAAAAATCTTTCACTCTAGTGGAAAATTGGTCCTCCAAATTCTTTTAGGAATATGAATTATCAAAAAAAGATTTTTTTCTGCATTTTTAAAGCATCGAATTGAATAAGCATGGAAAGCATCCAAGTCCCAGAAAAATACAGTGTATAGACCATTGTGAAGTAAGAAGATAGGCTGAGTTGCCAAGAGTCCTAATTTTAAGTGTGTCATTTCTTCTGGAAAAAAATTAATTTCTATTTTTTCGTATGAGGTGGAACATTCACATGGAATGTTTGAGCTGGAGACAGGGGAACTCAAAAGAAGGAGAGGTCAAATAGCATTAGTCAAAGAGAAATTAATTACATTCTTTCTTTTTTGGCACCACAAATCATTCACAAATAGTCTCATTAGTAGTGAATGTATTCAATATAAAGCTTATCTCAAGGAGGCATTTGTAAGAATAAATTTAATATGCAAGATGTACTCAGTGCCTGTGCTGATGATAGGTGTAGAAGTTCTTATAAATTTGTAGATGTTCAACAAATAAGTCATTAGTTACTATTCCGCAGCTCCCCACCCCCCAAGTGCTAGTTTCTAGACCTCAAAAACTGGTAATCTCAGTTGTAATTTTGTATTTTTCTTCCTGCTTGCTAAACACATTCATAAACTGAAGCTGGGCTATCCAATTCATTAGGCCTTTGGGATGGTGAAGAAAGAAAAAATCACTTTTAGAATATATCTAACCTATCAGCATTTGGTGAATGTATTGTAAATTTAAAACATGCATATATACAAAATTATCTTAAGAAGCAAAACAGCAGAATTTAGAGTCAATCCACTAGAGCTAGTGTTTTTACAACTGCCAGATAGAGAGCTTTTGCATGTTTCCAGCATGAAAGAATTGTCAGCCTTGAGCCCTGTGTGATACAGTGTTATGCGGAGCTACCAACTATTCCCCATGGTGTAGTAGTTGCAAGCTAAGAGTTACAGTAATTGCTGAATATGGACATTTGTAGATAATGCTTTTTAGTGGGTGTAAAGCAGGTTAAATGCCTTTTGCACTGCTTTAGTGGCATTGCTGTTTGTACATTTGGCGGCATATTGCACATTAATTCTAGCTGCTGTAGCACATTTGGCGGCGTAATGCGCCTTAAATAACTTTGGGATGCAGCGAATGACTTTGGGGTGCTGCAAGGTAAAACACCTATGAGGAGTTTTAGTTCCCTGCACCACAGCCATGGAGGGAAGTACCAGGCTCTGTGCAGCTTAGGGGCTGTGCAGGCAGACCATGCAGGAAGCCCAGGAAGACAGGCTCCACAGAAGGAAAAAAAAGAAAAAGCAGCAAGTCTGATCTCCCCCCCACCCCTGGAGCCTGCCTGAGCTGTGCAGGGGTCTGGTGTTTCCCTCCATGGCTGCAGTGCCCCCTGGGACTGCCTAAGTCAGGTGCCTGCAGGTGGGAGCCACCTGGGGAGGTGCACTGCTGCACTGGAGGGAAGCACCAAACCTGCCCTATCTGCAGCTCAGGGACCACTCTGCCCACCAGCAGCTCACTTTCCCCTCCCCACCACTGGAGAGGCAGATAAAGATTGGACTCCGACATGTGTGTACACAACATGGGGGTTTACTTCATGGGGCTTTAAAAAAAAGCACTGCTTCAGTTTAGGGAAAACTAAACCCCCATGTCATCTACAAATGCCCCCTCCCTCTACAGTTTTAAAGTGATATCTTTTTCCCTTTGTCCCCACAGAACCTCTAGATCAGAGCCTGCTTAATTTGGAAAAGATACACATATTAAAGCTAAGCCTCTTCCCCATGTTCTCTTGAAGGCATATATCAGATAACTATTGTATTGGGGCAATTTTTCATTTCTTCTGGTCTTGGTCTAGCTATTTTTGCCACTGTTGGTTCTAATCTCACTAGTTTTGCAAATGCCTCCCCCTCCAGTGCTACCCCTACTACTTCTTCACAATTTCTTTCTTATTCACACTATGAATTTTATACAATCAGTATTTCCATTTAGGAAAATCATTTTTAAATTGGGTACTTGTAAGAGGTGGGCCTTCTTGGGGCCAGTTTTATCTTTGGCCCATCCACCTGTTCTGGACCAACTTCCTGCCTTCCTGCCTGCCATGCCTTGTTATTAATTAATTAAAGATCTTAATTAGGCAGGAGGCTGCCCAGTTCTTGCTCCAATGCCAGGGGGCACCATCTGCGGCTCTGTACCTCCCCTACACCACAGCCCATGCCTCGCAGATGGCATCCATACTTTTTACAGTTACTGGCCCCATGCTGGGCCCCAGACTTCTCTGATCAGGACCCCTCTAAGATCCCTCCATTCCCACAGCCTACACTTCCTTCATTCAGGCTGTCTAGCACCCTCTTGGGTGTGGTTCCCCCAGGACCTTTGGCCGTACAGGCCCTGGCCTCACCTCAAGGACAGTCTGAAACCCCAGGCCCTCCTAGCTCTGGGTGTCCCTCATGGTGGGCCCTTTTGACCAGTCTGGCCCTGGCCAGTCAAGGGTACTCTCTCTGTCAGCTCTCTGAGTCTCTAGCCCCACTCTATCTCCTAGGGTCTGCTTTGGACTCTACTAGTAGGTGACCCACCTGGTTGTGGGAGCTGGGGTTAAGGTACTCCCAGCCCACCTTTTACTGGGGTAGTAACTGGCCTGGCCTTTCCTGGGGGCTTCTGCGCCACTGAGAGCCCCAGCAGGCCACCCACTCCCAGCAGGGTGCAGTTTTAGGTTATGCCAAGGACCAGGAGCCTCCTAGCCATCCCCTACAGCTCCTCCCTTACCTCCAAGGTAATACAAGCTGACTGGCCTGCCAGCAGGCAACTGACCTGTTTATATAGGCAGCCAGGGATCTAAAATGGCTGCCGCAATCAAGCACCTGCTAGCTGCTTGGCTCAGGTCTTAAAGTGGCAAGCACAAACAGTGCCCTGCCACAGTACTTCAACTTCCTATTGCAGTCACAGACAATCATTTGAAGAGTGCTTCAACAAGGCAAATATTTCTGAGCTGTATGAATCCCAAACCTTCCTTTCCAAACATCTACAGATTGGTCCACTGTCTACACTCCTATGTGTTCTGCCTCCTCTTTTTTCTTACATTTGGCACTTGAATGATGTTGGAGGTCTTCTACATCAACTCAGCTGTAGTAGAGTGGTCTGTCCCCTTAAGAGGGAGAAGCCAGCCCTTTTGAATAGCTGCAGCTGTGGGAAAGCTACTAATACAGCCTGGGTCATGAAGAGCTTAAAAACCCCAGAGAGAAGAGCAGAGATAAACTGGGAAGGAACAGCCTGGAGAGTAGGAGGCACCAAACTTTGGGCTGAACTGCTTGCTGCACAAAGAGGCTAGGCTACTGGGCTGAGGGGCAGAGCCAAAGAAGATCCCTTCCTAGTGTCTAGGAAAGGACAGCAGGATTTTGTTGCTTGTACCTTGTTTGTTTAAAAGACACTGTTTTATCTGGGAGAACTGACTGAGGGACTCCTCAGGGAGCAAATCCTGCCTAAGCCACCAGCAGGCTAGGCAAACCATCTTCTACCCTCTTCCCAGCTTCCTACATTAGCAGTCTGGCAAGTTTCCTTTTACCCATACTGGCAGTTTTCATTTGGACTATCATATACATAACATTTTCCACAATTCATCAATATGGTCTTTGCCTTGCTTGTCAGATCACTTGTCTTTGCCTTGCATCCTGGTATCAGCATTTTAACTTGTTCTCTTTACCTGGGTCTCAACTACTCTGATTATCAATCTATATAGTCTCGTGTTCAGATTTTCACATATTTCAATAATTGTCTTAATGGGTTTTAAAATGTGTTTAGCAAAATTTAGTTCCATATTAAGATGACAAAAAGCAGGTATTTTACATCCTAATTATTTACAGTTTTTTACTTTAGGTATTTCAGTTTGTACAAGGGTTTTTCAAGATTTTATACTGAGAACACTGCCAAATATATCAAATGAGGTCATAATAGGAAAATATCTGATATTAAGGGAAATCTATACATATCTGCCATATTTACAGATGTCCATAGCTTTATTCTTATATACATAGCTTCCAGAATCCCAGCTGCAAAATAGCTGCCTGATCATAACTCCTTGTTTACACTCCATCATAGAGTGTGATGTTAAATACTGTATTCAGTAGCATTAGCAGCTGCTTAAATTAATGTCACAAAAAAGAAGAAAATTCACACTCCTAAGTGTTTCACACTTTATGTTCCAGATGGAGAGGCCCAGTGAGGACAGATAATTCCTCTCTTTCTTATCTAGAGTGATAACAAGCAAGAAAAAGCTTAAAAGAGACCATGCAACTTTGGCTCAATTTAAACAGATACACCATTAATGAGATTTAGTAGGTATATTTTAAAAATGCTGGAATTTTGTTCTTAAATATCATTGGCACATTTAAAGTAATAATAATAATAACAACAACATGGGCTTGTTCCTACACCTGAGTTTAAATAGTCAGTGGTTAGACTAATTCGTATTATAATTATGTTTTAACAGAACACTAGTAATTACAATCAGAACAATAAACTGTACAAACTGTTACTTGCAATGAGAAGACCTCTCTAACTGGTCTCTAAATAACAGGTCCAAATGAAAATGTATCTCACATATAAGCTAGTAGAGGTATGCTCAATCTCTGGCCTGTGGGCCAGATCCAGCCTGCAAAGCCATGGGTCTCCCCACAGATCTTAAAATTTGGCAGTGGCAGCATTAACTACAGATCCACTGCTGCCAAATTTCTAGACACATGGTGCCCTGAGGGCTAGATGATGTTGTTGTGTGTGCTAGTTCATGCTGGTGTGAAGCTGGATCCAGCATGCAGTTTTGAGCCAGTACGTGGTAGGATCCAGAGCATGAGGTTGAGCTGGCACATGGCTGGATCCAGTAAGCAAGATTTAGCAGTGTGTGGCATTAGCCTGGTGTGCACTTCCAAGCCAGTACACTGGATCACACCCAGGGACTGACCCCACATGCTGAATCCAACCCATGGACTGACCCCACCCCATACATCTGGCCTGCATGGCCAGAAGGGTGAACACCACAAGGCTAGAAAATCCCTGACAGTCTATGGTTTCTATCCTAGATGGGCCATAAGTGCTATGCACCCACTTCTGCATCTTTGGGCATCAAGAATTCAGCCCTGGAACTCCCCAACCTCACACTCTAAATTGCAATAATCAACACTTAAGCTCTACAAGTTAGTGAAGCATCTGTCTTCTGCTAAACACATTCAAGTCCAACCGGATTATTCATGTGCTTATGTTTTCCATTGCTGAATAGATACCCTGCTACAAGACATGGAGAAGAATATATTTCACAGGAAGTCGCATCATCTCTGAGATTTATTCCAGTAGCCTGTTCGCTCAGACTGACTGAAGTCCTGTGGAAACCAGAGAAATTTTCAGTATCTTTTAGTCTTAGCAAAACTGGAAGAAACACTGGGAGAAGTGGAAATAGATTTGAAAAAGAAAGGAGGACGACAAACAGGGACAACAGTAAATAGTAACAGTATCTCTGAAAACAAAGAGTCTTTCCAATGAAAACCAATTCTACCCTGTTACATGCCCTTCTTCTCCAAATTCCTACTAATCCCGACTTTGTTCCCAAAAATGTACTTTTGGAAATGCATCTTGGAGTGTGGTTTATTAATTAGATTAGCAGACTGGGAGTCAGGTGCACCAGGGCATGTTTACATGGCAAGGAAGTTACAGGCAACCTAAGTTTGTACTAGTGGCAGTCTACCTATAGCACCATGGAGCTAAATGTGGGTTGAAAAACTGACCTAGGAAACTGGATAAATTTGCCTGTGCTGAGCTAACAAATTTAAAGCCAGCTTGTGTATGTCTAGACTATGTTGATGTGATGGAGCTCTATTCCTGGCTCTGTCACTGACTCCTTGTAATCGCTCTCAGTTTACTTACCTTCTCTTTACCTAGTTTGTAAAATGAAAAAGATAAGTCTTATTTGCAGCTCAAAACATGTTGTGAGAATCAATTAATATTTCGTAAGTACTTTGAGATCTGTAGCAGTATTACTGAGTTGCAAGTAGGGACCTGCCAAATTCACGGTTGAAGTGGGATGCACGGCAGCTCCTTTAATCTTTCATATTCATCTGCGTGCCCCTCCCCGCCATTGATTGTCATAGGGGCCCACCACTCCCTCATGATTGGCAGGGAAGTGAAAACTACAGTTTTAAAAAATGGCATGGTTTTTGCCTCCCCACCCATCAACAACAAACATCAGGGCCACTGGGACCCCACAGCCAATCAGCAGTGGGAGGCAAAAATGACAAAATGTTTAAAACTTCAGTTTTCACCTCCCTGCTAATCAGGAATGAGCTGCAAGTGTTAAGCATGGCCCCTGAACCAATCAGTGGTGGAGGGGCACACGGGGGAACCTACAAACTTAAAGGAGCTGCAGCACACACTAATTCTGCCATGAATTTGGTAGGTCCCTAGTTATAAAACAACAGATTAGTGTGCCAAATATTGGAACCCTCTGCTGGACAGAATCAGGAAGCAGCTCTGTGGATGCTTCCACATGAGATGTTTACTGTGCAGTAGACTTGTGCGAAGTGGTGAGTATTTGCTTCGGATTCTGCCGATTCTGGAGACAGTGATTCAATTCATCTGAATCTGATTTGGAGATTCAGCCACCGCTGATTAGTCCGAATCAAACAGGCCCCATCCCCCTCCCACTCTCTCATCCCCATCAATGGCTGCCCCACCCAGCCCCAATGTTCTGGCACTTTAAAAGAATAAATAAAAAAAGCCCTGCAATCACTGGTTCCTGCCAGATAGGGGGGCAATCCGTGCTGCCCCCCACTGTCCTGCACTGCATGGGGGGGTGGGGGGGCTTTTCCATGAGCTACCAGAAGCCCCGTCAGCTGCTGTAGCATCTTGTGAGTGCAGAGCTTTTTTTTTTTTTTTTTGATTAAGTGCCG
>NW_005842749.1:355110-358977 GCF_000455745.1 Alligator sinensis
AGTGCCGGGATGATGGGGCTGGGCAGGGCAGCCATTGATGGGGTGGGAGAGCGGGCAGGGGTTGGGAGGTGTTCAGGGGGCTGAGGGAGCAGGCAGGGGGTAGGGCCTGGAGGGTCCACCCCATGCTCCTCCAGCCCCCGGCCCCGCCTCCTACTTACTGGCACAGGCCTGGGTCCAGCTCCCTGTGGCAGCAAGCGGAGACTGCCCAAATCTCTGAAATGTTTCCAAATCAATGTGGAGGCTTCAAATCAATTTGGACCTTTTAATTGGTCTCCCAATTTGATTCAGATTCAGAGATATGACCGCCAAATCTTTTCCAAATTAAATCAGCAACCGAAGCTTTGCACAGCCCTACTGTGCAGTAGACTAATGAGCTGCACAATAAATGTTGTGCGTCTACACATTTGCCCCTATTAGGCTGGGGTAAACTAATTCACTCTCCAGCAGGATAGTACTTGTAAATACAGTATTTAAAAGTACTAGCCTGCTGTGGAGTTTTTTTTACTCAGCAGCAGTGCATGTATAGATGCTGAGCTGCCTGGCTGGGGCACAAGGGTGCTTCAGTGTAGAGGCTGTCTGCCAGCTACCCCTTCACTGAAGCACTCTTGTGTCCCACCCAGCCCCTTCACTGCATACTGAGCAGGGATGAGCAGCCTTGGGCTGGCAGGCCGACCCCAACTTGGTTCCACATGCTACAATGCTGGGCACACATTTACATGGTACACCCAGGAACAATAAGCTTTTTATATTAATTGAACATGTAAATGCGCCCTGTATACCCTAACAAGGTCATCCCTCTAACTCAATTGAATCTAGCCTATGCATCTAGCAGGGTATTTGAATTTTATCCCACTACAACAATGAAGTGACAAGTAGCTGTGTTGTGCAGTCTGTAGTATTCATGGCTGAGCCCTGAGTACTGAACAGGCATAATATTTAAAATACCCTCTGGGAATTCATGAACATCATAAGACAACTATCATTATTCTTGTCTTCCCTCCCCAGTATAAGAGAATAAACTCCTTGTACTACTTTCTATTTTTACATCTTGGCAGTGCAGGGAACGGTCCTCCACAACTCACAGGATAAGACTGGACTCAGTTCCTTCATTCTCTTCTAGTCCTTCTTGCCTTTGTTCTCCTTCTGAAGAATGAAAACCTTCTCCCAAACTCAGAGTCCTGCAGTAAAATCATAGTACCTGGCAGGCAGTCCTCAAACTCCACATTTGATTTACTTCCCTTGTTGTGCCACAGTGCAGTAAGATGAGACCATTTCACACTATTTTACTAAGCAACTACCTAACTTAATTGCAGGCATCTCCCTGCTCCTAATGTGGTAAAAATACGCTAGAATTTAGACACAATGCCTTTTTGCAAATGCTTTTGTATTTAGCATGCTTTGCAATAGCTTCTGTATACAGACTGAGGCCTGCTTTGCACATAAAATTTCGCAACCCTACTTGTTCAATGCCTTAGAGTTACACCAAGATAAGGGGTTACTAGGAGGCATTAGGTTTGCCGCAGTTCCCCTTTAGAACTGCGCATGCGACAGGCCTTTTTGCCGCAGTTCTGCTTTTTGACTACGCATGTGCTAAAACTTGATAAGGAACATTAACCAATAACAAGTTGAGCTCGACCTGCAAGACAAGACGTAACAATAAGGAACTTATAATGCTGCCAATAATTACATGACACGCTGAAACCCTCTGTTTATGTAAGCTATAAAAGTGAAACCTCGGACACGACTAGGGGTCGACTCGGCTTTGAGCATTGAACTGCCTTGTCGATCTGTTTGCAAACAATAAACTCGAGTTGGACCCGGCCTGAGTGTGTGTGAGACTCTCCCCTTGAAGTAAATTAGACAAGCCTCCAGGGGCACGAAACTAGCCGTTTGTGCAACACTAACACACACACACACACCCATTGCTCTGTTCCTTACTTCTTCCCAATTTTGCTGGTGAAATTTTACAGGATTATGATCTTGTAGTAAGAGCAGAAAGAATTATATGGTTGAATCCTCAGGTTGTTTTCTGGCTCCGCCACTGACTATCTTTGAGATGTTAGGGAAAATCATTTTGCCTCCTTACCTCAGTTTTCCATAATAGAGGTCATATTCACCTGTTCTATGGTCTGAATGCTATTACATTTTAGTTTTTGTCATGTTCTGATTATCCGCAGACAGAAAGTTGCAGACATAGGAAATGTAATGCTGCCTGACCTACATGGCTATCAGTCCCTCAGTGTGCAAGTGCAAATAATATTTTATTTCAACTCATGGCCCTTGACTGACAAAAGTGAATAAGAAGCATAGGTGCTTACTCTGTGGGTGCTCTGGGGCTCAAACACCCACCCCAAAATGCGTGGGTGCTAATCACTGACAAGCCACGGCCATTTTGGTTTTAAGCAATACATGTTAGATCTTTGTTATGCTAAAAAATTTTCATTGAAACCAAGCTTTGACAAGCTGATAGCAGTCAGTATGTGGCAGAAGCATGTTACATGGCTACAGAGGAAGGCGGAATTAGACCAGTGCACCATGATCCACAGTGAGGTAGTGGACATGAGGTGGGGCCAGGTGTAGGGCTAAAACACACACCAGCAAAAAATGAAGTCAGTGTCTCTGGTAAGACAGACAGCAGGAGAATGGGAGATGCAAAAATGGGTTGTTGATCCTTTTAATCACCACCAGAAGGAGGCATAGTGGGAACAAATTGTAAGAGAGAAAGAAAACTTTTTATATATGGAATTAATAAGATGAATAGCTTACTATTGCCTTGCTATTGTCTTACTTTTCTCAGTTATACTTTCTCTTTTTGGTGTAATATGATCCTAGTCCTGCAATTGCACTGATAGGGAACTCCATTCAATTCAATTTGCAAGGTCAGACACATCTGGGCATGCACACAAATGCAATTACAAGATCAAGCTCTCAGATTGTAAACTCTTCAGAACACAGATTGCCTCCTTACACATGCCTGCAAAGTGCCAAGTGTACCCTTCACACTAAATACAATGAAACAAAAATAAGGTAACTTATTTATCTTCTGTTTTCTATGGATTCCCATAATGCAACTTCAGAATTAACATGTTGGACTTATTTTACTATCTGCTTCTTTGTCCTGAACCTTTTTTAAACACACTCCATATGTACAATGTTCTTTGTTAAAAATCATTGCAGCCTGTAATGTAAAAGAAATTAGGTTTTATAAAGAAGTTTTATAAGAATCTAACCAAGAACTTAACATCCTTTTTAATCCTGCTTTTTAATAATACTTTTAAAAGCTCAAAGTAGGTTAAACACTCAGGTCAAGGACCTGTGTTGAGATTAAAATAAAACCTGGGCATTTTTTTTTAATATGTCACAAGTGTCTATTGTAGACAAGAGGGAGAAGAAGGCTTAGCCTTTCAATCAGAAATGTACTTACAGCTGTGTAGAACTTGAAATAATGACGTAAAAGGCAAAGATATGAGATATGTCCCACATGCTTGGAATCTCTCTAGAAAACCAGCTTTCTTCTTGTGACACATTGGTATACCTGGAAACTGTAGAGATACCTTGACTTGAAGCTTCATGAGTATAAGAGAAAAGAAAACTGGCAAGGTTTCCACTGCTAGAGCCTTTGGCCTTTAGAACTCATGTTCTGCCTGTGTTCATGGCATCCTGAGTTTGTTTGTTAGCTTTGCAAGACCTATTTTTTTTTCTCATTTGCCCATGAATTTTGGGCAAGGCTAGTAGTGATGATGTGTGCCCGTGCAGGTGGTAAGGAGGTGGGGAAACACTCTTCCAATTACTGTTTGGATAATTAGCTTTGATTTTATATGGTGAAAGTACTGGGTCTATTATCTGCTATATTGTTTAAGACTGTCA
>NW_005842749.1:359008-367670 GCF_000455745.1 Alligator sinensis
CTGTCATTATCAGATGAGCACCACAAGTTTGTGAAAACCTAAATAAAAATGAAAAACTATTAAAAATCCAAGTTGTGTGTGGTCTTATATGCCTTGTTGAATTGAAGGCTTTAAAATAGAATATTCTACACATAAGGAATCTGCTTGCATGTAAACCCTCAGGACAAAGAAAATGAAGGTCTTTTATCATGCAGTGCACAAGGAACAAAACTTTCCATTGCCTTTTATTCCCACAACAATGATCAATTATAACAGGAAATATTAATGAGCCTCATTTAAAATGTATATAATACCTTTAAAGAGTAAACAAAAATGTTTGAAGAGTAACCAATTTCTGTTTCATTTCATTGTATTAATTCATTTTAAAAAAAGCATTTGTGGTTTATTCACAGAATTCTTTCAAATGTCAGTTAAATATGCATCCTGCATGTATTAACTCATTGATTAAAATATTTGGACTTCTTTCATTTAAGCTTTTATACAGGAAACAAATTCAGTCACTTCAGTTTGTTTCCCTGTGGTGTAAGCAAGAATCCCTGTTTGATGTATAAACTCTTTGAAGTCCACTTATCATAGCCATGCAGTGCTTTGCAAATGTTTAAGCCTGATAACTTCCCTTCCAAAACATACGCTTTACAGACTAGGTAAAATACAGCAGAGTTTAAGTGACATGGCCCAACAAAAGGTCACTAAAACAAGTCTGTGACAGTTGCAACCAAAACCCAGACAGAATGTGTACATGTATATAGATATTCAAATACATATGTATACATCATATATATCTATATCATCGTGTATATATATACATATATATAAGGCATGAAATCTGGAAGTTGTCGGATCTCCATGCTTGGAAACTTTTAAAAGCAAATTAAACAGACATTTGGCTGGGATGCTATAGCCAGGGATGAACCAGACTAGAGTGAACAGGGGGCTGGACTACTTGACATTCTGAGCTGCCTTCCAGCCCTACCTTCCTATGTCTGTGTATATATATGTGTGTGTGGATGTGTGTGTGTGTGTATATATATATATATATATATATATATGTATGTATGTATGTATGTATATGTATATGTCTATATATACACACAGACATACGCAGACACACACACAGACATACGCAGACACACACACAGACACATACAGACAAACAAACAGAGGCACACACACACATACAGACAAACATACACACAGACACAGAGACACACACACATATACAGACACACACATATACAGACACACAGACACACACACATACAGGCACACACACACATACATACATATATAGGCACACACATACAGACACACACACACATACATACATATACAGGCACACACACATACAGACACAAACACACATATACATATACAGGCACACACACATACAGACACACACAACAGGCACACAGATCACAGATACAGACACACACACATATACATACAGGCAAACATATAGACACACACACATACATACATATACAGGCACACACACATACAGACACAAACACACATATACATATACAGGCACACATACAGACACACACACACATATACATACAGGCACACAGATACAGACACACACACATATACATACAGGCAAACATATAGACACACACACATACATACATATACAGGCACACACACATACAGACACACACACATATACATATACAGGCACACACATACAGACACAGACACGCACACACACAGACACACAAATAAACAGACACACAAACATACAGACACACACACATACACAGACACAAACAAACATACAGAGATGCACACATACACAGACACACAAACATACAGACACACATGCACACAAACATACAGACACGCACACATACACAAACATACAGACGCACACATACACAGACACAAAAAAGGAAACACACACACAGATGCACACATACACAGACGCACAAATAAACAGACACACACACACACATACAGACGCACACAGACAGACACAAATAGACACACATACAGACGCACACAGACAAACAAATAAACAGACACACACACACATACAGACGCACAAGTACACAGACACACAAAGACACGCACATACACAGACACACACACACATACAGACGCACACATACACAGACACACAAAGACACGCACATACACAGACACACATACACAGACACACAAACAGACACACACATACACAGACACACACACATACAGACACGCATGCATACACAGACACACACACAAATAAACAGACACACACAATAAACACACACAGACACACACATAGACACACACACAAATAAACAGACACACATATTCACACACATACAGACACGCACACACACAGACACAAAAATAAACAGACACATTCACACACAGACACGCGCAAACAGACACAAAAATAAACAGACACACATACACAGAGACACGCACACAAACAGACACAAATAAACAGACACACACACACAGACAGACACAGACAGACATACAGACACACACAGACAGACAGACACACACACAGACACAGACAGACACACAAACACACATACAGACACACACAGACAAAGACAGACACACAGACACACACATACAGACAAAAACATACATACACAGGCACACACACATACAGACACACACACATACATACACAGACACACACACATATAAAGACACAGACACACATATAGACACACCCACGCATACATACACAGGCACACACAAATATACAGACACAGACACACCCACACATATAGACACACACACATACATACACAGGCGCACACACATACATATACAAGCACACACACAGACACACACACACAGGCACACACACATACAGGCACACACGCATACATATACAAACACACACACACATACAGGCACACACGCATACATATACAAGCACACACACATACAGGCACACATGCATACATATACAAACACACACATACAGGCACACGCATACATATACAAACACACGCACATACAGGCACACACGCATACATATACAAACACACACACGCATACATATACAAACACACACACAGACACACATGCATACATATACACGCATACATATACAAACACACACACGCATACATATACAAACACACACACGCATACATATACAAACACACACACGCATACATATACAAACACACACACGCATACATATACAAACACACACACGCATACATATACAAACACACACACGCATACATATACAAACACACACACGCATACATATACAAACACACACACGCATACATATACAAACACACACACGCATACATATACAAACACACACACGCATACATATACAAACACACACACGCATACATATACAAACACACACACGCATACATATACAAACACACACACGCATACATATACAAACACACACACGCATACATATACAAACACACACACGCATACATATACAAACACACACACGCATACATATACAAACACACACACGCATACATATACAAACACACACACGCATACATATACAAACACACACACGCATACATATACAAACACACACACGCATACATATACAAACACACACACGCATACATATACAAACACACACACGCATACATATACAAACACACACACGCATACATATACAAACACACACACGCATACATATACAAACACACACACGCATACATATACAAACACACACACGCATACATATACAAACACACACACGCATACATATACAAACACACACACGCATACATATACAAACACACACACGCATACATATACAAACACACACACGCATACATATACAAACACACACACGCATACATATACAAACACACACACGCATACATATACAAACACACACACAGACACACACATAGACACACAGGCACACAGGCACACGCGCATACATATACAAACACACACAGGCACACGCATACATATACAAACACACACAGGCACACACGCATACAGACACATGCAGACACACACACACAGGCACACGCATACATATACAAACACACACACATACAGGCACACGCATACATATACAAAAACACACAGACACACACATACAGGCACACGCATACATATGCAAACACACACTTATACGCACACGCATAAATATACAAACACACACAGATACACACATACAGGCACACACATATATACAAACACACAGACACACATACAGGCACACACGCATACATATACAAACACACAGACACACAAACATACAGGCACAAGCATACATATACAAATACACACACAGAGGAACACGCATACATATACAAACACACACACATACAGACACGCATAGATATACAAACACACACACGCATACAGGCACACACACAGGCACACGCATACATATACAAACACACACACATATAGGCACACACAAATATACAAACACACACAGACACACATACAGGCACACACGCATACATATACAAACACACACATATGCATACGTATACAAACACACACACATACAGGCACACACGCATATATATACAAACACACACACACAGGCACGCGCATACATATACAAACACACACACACATACAGGCATACACATACAAACACACACACACAGGCACGCGCATACATATACAAACACACAGACACGCATACATATACAGACACACGCACACACGCATACATATACACAGACACACACACACATACAGACACAAGCATACATATACAAACACACAGACACGCATACATATACAGACACACGCACACACGCATACATATACACAGACACACACACACATACAGACACAAGCATACATATACAAACACACAGACACGCATACATATACAGACACACGCACACACGCATACATATACACAGACACACACACACATACAGACACAAGCATACATATACAAACACACAGACACGCATACATATACAGACACACGCACACACGCATACATATACACAGACACACACACACATACAGACACAAGCATACATATACAAACACACAGACACGCATACATATTCAAACACACAGACACACAGAGACACACACATACATATTCAAACACACACAGACACACGCATACATATACAAACACACAGACACGCATACATATACAAACACACAGGCACACAGGCACACACGCATACATATACAAAGACACACACAGACACACACATACATATACAAACACACTCATAGATATACAAACACACACACACAGAGGCACACGCATACATATACAAACACACACACATATAGGCACACACGCATATATATACAAACACACACAGACACACATATACAGGCACATGCATATGTATACAAAAACACACACAGACACACAAACACACAGGCACACACGCATACATATACAAACACACATGCACACACGCATACATATACAAACACACATGCACACACGCATACATATACAAACACACATGCACACACGCATACATATACAAACACACATGCACACACGCATACATATACAAACACACATGCACACACGCATACATATACAAACACACACACAGACACACACATACAGACACACGCATACATATACAAACACACACAGACATACAGACACACGCATACATATACAGACACACACCGACACACATACAGACACACACATACACATACAGACACACGCATACATATACAGACACACAGACACACAGACACGCATACATATACAAACACACACACAGACACACACACAGACACACGCATACATATACAAACACACACACAGACACACATATACAGACACAGGCATACATATACAAACACACACACAGACACACGCATGCATATTCAAACACAGACACACAGGGACATATTTAAACACACAGACACACGCATACATATACAAACACACAGACACGCATACATATACAAACACACAGACACGCATACATATACAAACACACAGACACGCATACATATACAAACACACAGACACGCATACATATACAAACACACAGACACGCATACATATACAAACACACAGACACGCATACATATACAAACACACAGACACGCATACATATACAAACACACAGACACGCATACATATACAAACACACAGACACGCATACATATACAAACACACAGACACGCATACATATACAAACACACAGACACGCATACATATACAAACACACAGACACGCATACATATACAAACACACACACAGACACACACACACACAGACACACAAATAAACAGACACACAAACATACAGACGCACACATACACAGACACACAAACAAACATACAGAGACACACATACACAGACACACAAACATACAGACACGTACGCACACAAACATACAGATGCACACATACACAAACATACAGACATGCACACATACACAGACACAAAAAAGGAAACACACACAGATGCACACATACACAGATGCACCAATAAATAGACACACACACAGACGCACACATACGCAGACGCACAAATAAACAGACACAAACACACACATACAGACGCACACAGACAGACACAAATAAACAGACACACACACACAGACGCACACATACACAGATGCACAAATAAACAGACACACACACACACACACATACAGACGCACACAGACACAGACACACAAAGACACGCACATACACAGACACACAAATAAACAGACACACACATAGACACGCACACATACAGACACACAAATAAACAGACACACACATACACAGGCACACACATGCAGACACACAAATAAACAGACACACACAGACACACACACATACACACACACATACACACACACACACAAATAAACAGACACATATTCACACACATACAGACATGCACACACATAAACGAAAAATAAACAGACACACATTCACACATACAGACGCACACATACAGACAAAAATAAACAGACACGCATTCACACACATACAGACAAAAATAAACAGACATTCACACACAGACATGCGCACACACACAGACACAAAAATAAACAGACACACATACAGAGACGCACACAAACAGACACACACACACAGAGACACACACAGACAGACATACAGACACAGACAGACACACACACAGACATGCACACACACAGAGACACATACAGACACACACAGACACAGACAGACACACACACAGACACAGACAGACACAGACACACACATACAGACACAGAAACAGACACACACACACAGACAGACACAAAAATAAACAGACACATTCACACAGACGCGCACACACAGACACAAAAATAAACAGACACACATACAGAGACACGCACACACAGACAGACATACAAACACAGACAGACACACACACACAGACACAAACACACACAGACAGACACAGACAGACACAAACACACACAGACTGACACACACAGACACAGATACACAGACACAAACAGACACACACAGACAGACACAAACACACACAGACACAAACAGACAGAGACAGAAACACACACACAGACACATACAGACACACACACAGACAGACACACACAGACACACACACAGACAAAACACATACATAGACAGGCACACACACATACAGACACACACACATACAGACACAGGCACACACACATATACAGACACAGGCACACATATAAACACACCCACACATACATACACAGGCACACACAAAAATACAGACACACACACATACATACACAGGCGCGCACACATATACAGACACAGACACACCCACACATATAGAGACACACACATACATACACAGGCGCACACACATACATATAAAAACACACACACAGACACACACACATAAAGGCACACATGCATACATATACAAACACACACACATACAGGCACACACACATACATATACAAACACACACAAACAGACACACACATATGCATACATATACAAACAAACACATATACAGGCACACACACATACATATACAAACACACACAAACAGACACACACATATGCATACATATACAAACAAACACATATACAGGCACACACACATACATATACAAACACACACAAACAGACACACACATATGCATACATATACAAACAAACACATATACAGGCACACACACATACATATACAAACACACACAAACAGACACACACATATGCATACATATACAAACAAACACAGGGCACACACATACATATTCAAACACACACACACATACAGGCACACGCATACATATACAAACATTTGCAGACACACACATACAGGCACACGCATACATATACAAACACACACATACAGACACAAACGCATACATATACAAACACACACACAGACATACAGACGAACGCATACATATACAGACACACATGCATACATATACAAACACACACACAGACACACGTATACTTATACAAACACACACCCAGACACACACACTCATATACAAACACACACACAGACACGCATACATATACAAACACACACACAGACACACGCATACATATACAAACACACACACAGACACGCATACATATACAAACACACATAGACACACACACAGACACATGCATACATATACAAACACACACAGACACGGATACATATACAAACACACGCACAGACACACACATATACAGACACACGCATACATATTCAAACACACAGACACACACAGACACACAGACATATTCAAACACATACAGACACACACGCATACATATACA
>NW_005842749.1:367760-368668 GCF_000455745.1 Alligator sinensis
GCATACATATACAAACACACACAGACACACATACGCATACATATACAAACACACACACACAGACACACGCATACATATACAAACACACACACATACAGGCACACGCATATATATACAAACACACAGACACACACATACGCATACATATACAAACACACACATACAGGCACACACTCATAGATATACAAACACACACAGACACGCACATACGCATACATATACAAACACACACACATACAGGCACACGCATATATATACAAACACACAGACACACACATACGCATACATATACAAACACACACATACAGGCACACACTCATAGATATACAAACACACACAGACACGCACATACGCATACATATACAAACACACACACATACAGGCACACGCATATATATACAAACACACAGACACACACATACGCATACATATACAAACACACACATACAGGCACACACTCATAGATATACAAACACACACAGACACGCACATACGCATACATATACAAACACACACACATACAGGCACAAGACACACATATGCATACATATACAAACACACACACATACAGGCACACGCATACATATACAAACACACACACAAACAGGCACACGCATACATATAGAAACACACACACAGACACACACATAAGCATACATATGTAAACACACACACATACAGGCACACACACAGATATACAAACACACACAGACACGCACATACGCATACATATACAAACACACACACACATACAGGCACACATGCATACATATACAAACACACACAGACACGGATACATATACAAACACACGCACAGACACACACATATACAGACACACGCATACATATTCAAACACACAGACACACACAGACACACAGACATATTCAAACACATACAGACACACACG
>NW_005842749.1:369162-388784 GCF_000455745.1 Alligator sinensis
ACACACGCATACATATACAAACACACACACAGACACATAAAGACACACACATACATATACAGACACACATGCATACATATACAAACACACACACACACGTATACATATACAAACACACACAGATACACACATACATATACAAACACACAGACACAGACACGCAAACACATACAAACACACAGACACACGCATACATATACAAACACACACAAACACACACATTTTGACACATGCATACATAATCAAACACACAGACACACAGACACAGACATATTCAAACACACACAGACACACACATACATATACAAACACAGACACACACAAACATATACAGACACACGCATACATATACAAACACAAACACAGAAACACATACAGACACACACACACACATATATACAGACACACTCATACATATACAAACACACACACACACAGAGGCACACGCATACATATACAAACACACGCATACAGGCACTCACGCATACATTTACAAACAGACACACACATACAGGCACACGCATACATATACAAACACACACATACAGGCACACACACATACATATACAACCACACACAGACACACACATATACAGGCACACGCATACATATACAAACAGACACATATAGGCACACACGCATACATATACAAACACACACACAGACACTCACACAGACACACACGCATACATATACAAACACACACATACAGACACACATGCATAGATATACAGACACACACAGACACATACAGACACGCATACATATACAGACACACACACACAGACACACGCATACATATACAGACACACACACACAGACACACGCATACATATACAGACACACACACACAGACACACGCATACATATACAGACACACACACACAGACACACGCATACATATACAGACACACACACACAGACACACGCATACATATACAGACACACACACACAGACACACGCATACATATACAGACACACACACACAGACACACGCATACATATACAGACACACACACACAGACACACGCATACATATACAGACACACACACACAGACACACGCATACATATACAGACACACACACACAGACACACGCATACATATACAGACACACACACACAGACACACGCATACATATACAGACACACACACACAGACACACGCATACATATACAGACACACACACACAGACACACGCATACATATACAGACACACACACACAGACACACGCATACATATACAGACACACACACAGACACGCATACATATTCAAACACACACACATACAGGCACACACGCATGCATATACAAACATTTGCAGACACACATACAGGCACATGCATACATATACAAACACACAGACACACACACATACAGGCACATGCATACATACACAAACACACACACATATAGGCACACACACATACATACACAAACACACACAGACACACACATACAGGCACACGCATACATACACAAACACACACACATATAGGCACACACACATACATACACAAACACACACAGACACACACATACAGGCACACGCATACATACACAAACACACACACATATAGGCACACACACATACATACACAAACACACACAGACACACACATACAGGCACACGCATACATACACAAACACACACACATATAGGCACACACACATACATACACAAACACACACAGACACACACATACAGGCACACGCATACATACACAAACACACACACATATAGGCACACACACATACATACACAAACACACACAGACACACACATACAGGCACACGCATACATACACAAACACACACACATATAGGCACACACACATACATACACAAACACACACAGACACACACATACAGGCACACGCATACATACACAAACACACACATATAGGCACACACGCATAAATACACAAACACACACACGCAGACATACAGGCACACGCATACATATACAAACACACAGACACACACACATACAGGCACATGCATACATACACAAACACACACACATATAGGCACACACACATACATACACAAACACACACAGACACACACATACAGGCACACGCATACATACACAAACACACACACATATAGGCACACAACACACACAGACACATACAGGCACACGCATACATATACAAACACACAGACACACAGGCACACACGCATACATATACAAACACACACACAGGCACACACACAGACCCACGCATACAGATACAAACACACACACAGGCACACACACAGACACGCATGCATACATATACAAACACACACATACAGACACACACGCATACATATACAGACACACACAGACACACATACAGACACACTCACAGACACACACATATATACACACACACACACACAGACACACGCACACATATACAGGCACACACACAGACACGCACACATATACAGACACACACAGACACACGCATACATATACAGACACACACACAGACACAGACATACAGACACACGCATACATATACAAACACACACAGACATATACAGACACACGCATACATATTCAAACACACAGACACACACACAGACACATTCAAACACACAGACACACGCATACATATACAAACACACACAGACATATACAGACACACGCATACATATTCAAACACACAGACACACACACAGACACATTCAAACACACAGACACACGCATACATATACAAACACACACAGACATATACAGACACACGCATACATATTCAAACACACAGACACACACACAGACACATTCAAACACACAGACACACGCATACATATACAAACACACACAGACATATACAGACACACGCATACATATTCAAACACACAGACACACACACAGACACATTCAAACACACAGACACACGCATACATATACAAACACACAGACACACAGGCACACATATACAGACATGCACACACATACATATACACACACGTGCACACACGCGCACACACAGACATACATATACAAACACACACACGTACAAACACACACACGTATACAGACACATATACAAACACACAGACACATATACAAACACACAGACACAGACACGCATACATATACAAACATATACATATACAAACACACAGACACACGCATACAGACACACACAAACACAGACATGCATACATATACAAACACACACACAGACACACGTATACAGACACACACATACATATACAAACACACACACAGACATATGCAGACACACACAGACACACATACAGACACACATACATATACAAACACACACAGACACACATACAGACACACACATATACAAACACACAGACACATATACAGACACACACATACATATACAAACACACACACAGACACACATATACAGACACGCAGACACATATACAGACACACACATACATATACAAACACACACACAGACACATATACAGACACACACATATACAAACACGCAGACACATATACAGACACACACAGACACATATACAGACATGCATACACATAAAAACACAGAGACACACACACATACATATACAAACACAGACACACATACAGACACACGCATACATATGCAAACACACAGACACACACAGACACACACAGACACACACATATGCAAACACACAGACACACACACAGACAGACATATGCATACATATACAAACACACAGACACACATATAGAAACACACAGACACACATATAGAAACACACACGCATACATATACAAACAGACACACAGACACACACATATGCAAACACTCAGACACACACAGACAGACACATGCATACATATACAAACACACAGACACATATACAAACACACAGACACACACATACATAGACACACACGCATACATATACAAACACACACATATACAGAGATGCATACATATACAGACACGCACACATAGACATACACATATACAGACACGTTTACATAGACACACACAGACACACATACATTTACAGGGGCACACAGACACACACACGGACAGACACACATACAGACACATGCACACAGACACACACACACACATACAGACACATACATATACAGGCACACACTCACATACAGACACAGACAAACACACATATAGACACACACAGACACATAAATACACACTCAGACACACACAGACATATACAGACACACACAGACACACAAATAAACAGACACACAGACACACATACATACACAGACACACACATACAGACACACAAACGTATACATACACAGGCACACACATATACAGACACAGACACACCCACACATATACAGACACCCACACGTATACAGACACAGGCACACCCACACATATACAGACACAGGCACGTATACATACACAGGCACACACATATACAGACACCGACACACATATACAGACACACCCACACATATACAGACACAGGCAGACACACATATAGAGACACAGACACACACAGCCACAGCCACACACACAGACAGCCACACAGCCACACACACAGACAGCCACACACAGACAGACACAGACAGCCACACAGACGGACAGACACAGACAGCCACACACTCACACACAGACAGCCACACAGACAGACAGACACAGACAGCCACACACAGACAGACAGACACAGACAGCCACACACAGACACAGAGACACACAGACACAGAGACACACAGACACAGAGACACACAGCCAGACATGATTATAGGAATGTAGGGCTGGAAGTCAGCTCAGAAGGTCATCTAGTCCAGCCCCCTGTGTAAGGTAGGTTCATCCCCAACTAAAGCATCCTAGCCAAGTGTCTGTTTAATGTGCTTTTAAAAGTTTCCAGGTATGGAGATCCCACAACTTTCAGATTCCAATGCCTGACCACTCTCAGTCATACAGTTCCTCCTAATCTCCAGCCTAAATTTTCCTATGCTGCATCTTGCAGCCGTTGTTCCTAGTTCTGTCCCCTATAGCCACAGAGAAAAGCCCATCTCCATCCTCTCTCTAATTACCCTGCAGGAATTTAATGACTGTTGTCAGATCCCCTCTTAGACTTCTCTTCTCCAGGATAAATAATTCTAGTTCTTTCATCTGTTCTTATATCTATATATAATTTGCCGTCAGTAAGAAAAATCCCACAAAACTGATCATTTTTTCATTGTATGCATTATTCTTTTTGTCCCTATTTTCTAGTTAGCTGTAGTCTTTTATATATTACGTTATGGGCAATGAGAGGTTTAACCTTAAAGACAGTTTACAGAATTGTAAACTGAAAGGAATTAACATTCTAATTGGAGCAAGAGGAAAGGAAAAATAAAAGTGTTTGCTTCATTTTACTTATTTTTAAATATTGAAGGAGAATCTTACCTCACATGCAATCACTAATTTGTATTTCATCTCCTCTCCAAGCAAGAGTATGGGCAGAGTCTGAAAAAAGGTGTTGCTACTTAAGCAAATCAAGAAATACAGCAGCAAGACAGAGGCGAATAAGAATAGGCTTGAAAGCATTCCACTACTGTAAACCTGACACAAACCAAATCACTAAGGGTTGAAAGGGGCAAACAGCTGAGCTCCTCTTTTATAGTAGGACTCCAGAAAGTGTTGTCAGAACCCACATTTCTATAAAACATCTGATAAATCAAGTGTTTAGAGCTATGCCTATATAGATTCCACAGTGCTTTCAAGAGTACTTCTGAGAACCATGTCCTGCTCCCATTCTGTGTGCCCCACATCTGGATATAGAGAGATTAAACTGCCCTGATAGTCCACCCCATTTCTTCTCTCACACATGCCAAAGGCAGATCTTAGGAAGGGTGAAGAGTGCTGATGCGGGATGCTTAAAAGGCAACTTAATTGGTGCATGCAAAAGAGATGGAGGATGCTTCTCAGTGGTCCTTTTTGGAGAGTGCTGAGGAAGTAACATAAAGGTACCCAAAGCATTATCTTACTATTTCTAATGCATTCAAGCTAGGCTTGCAGCTCTGGTGCAATAAGTAGATCTGGCTGGTTTACCAAATTTTTTGCGGAACCAGATTTTGTTAAAAGCTTAGTTCAGAAAGAAACACAAAAGGTGATAATATCCTGACCCTTCTTCAAATGCATTGTACCAATTATCCATTTCATTTGTCTGTTTTGTTGTTTTTTTTAATCCATGCACCCTCCCTACCCCACTGGTGACATTAGGAACCCATTCACTAAACCTAAAATTTAAGTTAACCTAATAATTTAATTATTTAACTTATTAATTTATTAATAATTAAGTTATTTAATTTAATTATTTAACTTAATTTTAAGTTAAATTCACTTAACCTAAAATTTGAGTGCTGCATCACATCAATACTAAGATTTTCAAGCACATTCTAGGCATCAGTAGAAGAAACTCTATCAATTTTGGAGAAAAATCAGAAAAGAAAAGAACATAGTCAGAAATGGTATGTCTACATGGTGCAAAGTAATAGTATGGATTAGCTCTGCACTTGCTAGCTCTAGAGCTGGGAGCAGTATATGCATGTGCATTACTGCAGTGTTGGACTTGGACTAATATGCTTTTCTTGTCATTACCCTTTGCTTCCAGAGTTAGTGCAGAAGGAGCTAAAATGGGGTATAGCTGCATGGTTCTACCTTCCATCATATAGAAAGAAAAAAAAACGACAAAAAAAAAAAACCCAGGGAGCTCCAGCCACCTGTTTTAGAAGAGTTCTGTCTTCACATACTTCTACAAGTGCTTGTAGATCTAAGAAGTGTTGATGAAATCAGTTAACAAGTTCTTGTATAATGATATTCCCCTAATTTCTACCTCTGTTTGGGTGAGATTACACATTGCAATTAGACCACATTAAAGAGCACTAAAAACTTGAAAGAGCACTTGCTAATGAGCCTTAATGTGTGATAAGTGCCCTGAGGCATCTTCAAGTTATACCACTTCAGGTGAAGATTATCTTTGACTACTCGAGTTAAGCAGTGAAGAGTATCTTTGACTGCTTGATAATCTTTGACAGGCAAGGTTCTTTGAGTAGATGTGATATATTTTATTAGACCAACTGAGTAGTTAGAGAAAAGTTCTTAACAAGCTTTTGGGTGCAATCACCCTTCTTCGGGCATAGGGAGTCTCTGCTGTTCTGAGACCCTAAGCTCTGAGACTCAGAATAGCAGAGTCTTCCTATGCCTGAAGAAGGGTGACTGCACCTGAAAGCTTGCTAAGAACTTTCTTCCAGCTACTCAGTTGGTCTAATAAAAGATATTGCATCTACTCAAAGAACCTTGCCTGCCTACGTCCTTAGGCCAACATGGCTATAACCAAAAACCCAGCAACATGGATAATAATCTTTGACAGTTTGTGTTAAGTTAATATCTGGATGTTCACCTGAGATAAGACTACCAATCTGTGGCCTTCCAGTATCCCAGGAGGCACTGGTGGACAAGGCATCATCCAGGACTCCAGAGCCCTGGAGTGACAGCTGTGGACAGCTGGGCATAAGGTTACTGGGGAAGGAGGGAAAAGGGTGAATGGGGCAGGGGAGGCTGGGGAGTGGGGCATGGGGAAGGAGAGAAGACAAACAGGACAAAGGGGGCAGGGGGAGCAGGTGGGTGGGGAGCTGCTAGGTTGCCACCCCAATCCTCCTACCCCACCTCCAGGATCACCAGTCTACTATTCTAATCACATCCTCTGCCCCATCAGTCCCTGGACTTCCCCTCCCACCCTCTGACTGGTCCACTGTCACTCTGATCCCCACTATCACCTGGATCACCACCCACCCACCCTGATCACATAAAGGCAGCATAAGAGAGAAGGAATCATGGGGGGGGGAAATGGTGCTGTGCACAGCCTCTAACATTAGGGAGAATGGATTATCAAGTCATTCAAGGAGTGCCTGGATTTTGCTGACGAGAAACTTACCGAGGCAGCCACCTCCTGCTTTTATATACCATGATATAATTAAAAAAAAAAAAAAAAAAAAAATCAAAATTAGAAAAAAAGAATTCGTTTTATTTAATGTGAAATAGTTTGGTCAACCTAAACACAAACAGAACAATGTCTATTGAATACTAGGCCTGTGCGAATCGACAGTGATCTGATCTGGCTTCAAATCTGCCCGCTTTGGATGCCAGCAATCCAATCAGGAGCTCTGGACCGGGTTTCTGCTTTGATGTGGCCAAAAAGGGTCTGAAGCTTGGGAGCCGCCTCGGAGATCCGGCCATAGGGTATAATGGGGAATCAATGAAATATCTATAACTTTGTTGTTTTTTGTATGATTTGGATTAAATGTGCAGGGGTGGAAGCTCCTGCTCCGGGCACAAAGTCTGCCAAGATTCAAGAAGATTGGTGCAGAGGTTTGGCAAGAACTGTACCACAAATTCTTGAAAGCAAAACTCATGTCACATGTATGTGTTACAGCATGGGAGGGGGCATGAAAACTGCAGGGGTGATGGCCGGCCTCTGGTGAAGCCAAAAAGCCTGCCAAGTTTCAAGAAGCTCAAGAAGAGGGGTTTGGGGGGGGAACTGCACCTCAAGCTGTGGACAAGAAAAACTCGTGACATGGATGACACTGTGTTAAGGTGTAGCAGGGTGAGGGCTGCAGGGATGGTAGCCTCTGCTGTGGCCAGAAAGCCTGCCAGCTGTCGAGGGGATTGGTGCAGGGGGGTTCTGGGGCCCTGCACCCCTAGCTGCTGACAGACAAAATCTGTGACATGGGTGCTTGTGCAACTGACTGTCTGTCTTGGGACACTTGATTGTCTCTATTGATTATTTCCTCTCCTTAGTCTCTGCTTTTGTAGGTGTTAATTGATGGTAAATAACTGGTTACATTAGCTAGGTACTGGGTATTGAGCTGGTCCCTGAGTGAATCATGACTGATTGGTAACTGGTAACACAGTAGCTTAGCAGCCAGGCCTGCAGTAGTGTCTCCCATGCCCCAAGACAGAGGTATTCAGTCCCACAAGCACCCATGTCATGAGTTTTGCCTGTCAGCAGCTTGAGTTGCAGGGCCCCAGAACACAGAATCCCTGCACTGATCTCCTCAACAGCTGACATGTGTTGTGGCTGCAGCAGGGGCCACCATCCCTGCAGCTGTCGCCCCGCTGTGCCTTAACACACACAGCTTCACCCATGTCATGAGTTTTGCTTATCTGCAGCCTGAGGTGCAGTTCCCCCCAAACCCCTGCACTGATCTTCTTGAAACTTGGCAGGCTTTGTGGCCTCACCAGGAGCCACCACCCCTGCAGTTTTCACCCCCCTGTAATGTAAGACATACACATGACATCAGTTTGCTTTCAAGAATTTGGGGTGCAATTCCCCCTGAGCCCCTGCACTGATCTTCTTGAAACTTGACAGGCTTCATGCTCTCAGCAGAGACTACAAGTCCTGTCAAGTTAATCTAAATCAGACAAAAAACAACAAAGTTATTGATATTTCATTTATTCCCCATTATACCCTATGGCTGGATCGCCAAAGTGGCTCCGAAGCATTTCCGAAGCTGTTCAGAAGCCCTGAACCACTTCGGAAAGCCTAACAAAGCCAATGTTTTGATCTGGACATGCTGCTTCAGATGCCAAAGCATCTGAAGCTTCTCCAGATCCAAAGCTCTGTCCAAAGCCTCGCACAGCTGTACTGAATACCACTTTGTGGTAAAATTTTGAAATGTGTTATATTTTGTTTTATTTCTGAAAGGAAAAATAGAAAATCTAGTTCCTGACCAGCCATGACTACTTTCTGATATATATATGTACACACACACACACACACAAGCGATTTACCTGTTAAGAACGACAGCAGAGACAGAGCACCACTGTGATGGCAGGGATGGGGGGTGGGCTTGAGGTCAGTGTTGCACCCCACCCCCCCGTGCCACCACTGCCTCCACTCCTCCATCCCCTCTGTCCCTGCCATCATTCTCTCTCCCACCCCACTCCATGTCCAGCTCCATGCCACCCCCTGTTCTGTCCCCTCTGTCCCCGCTGTCATGGTGAGACTCCATCCCCACCATCATTCTTGATGGGTAATTTGCCCTGCACGCAGCAGTGGTTGGATCCACGCCCTGCTGGGAGCCATGCCTCTCAAGAGTGTTACGAACAGACAGACAGACAGACACAGACAGATGGACTAAGCCCTTATATATATATTTCTCTCTCTCCCTCTGAAAACACTATGGCCTGCTTTGCTTCTCATGTTTTCTTGGCTGTCTGAGCCTCAGACAGCTGTCATGTTAAGTCATATACAGCTGTAATGTCAGGGACTCACCTACTATTGTAAAGAGCATTGTAGCTCCTGCAAGGGGAATTTTCTCCTTGTACCCTGTGCCTATACTTGCCTTGCATTCAAAAGCTTGTCTAACTTTCTCCCAAACATGCAATTGATTGTCCAGAAAAATCCTTGTTTTTCTACTCTTTTAGGAATACATGAATGGCTTGCTTATCTTCCACACACTCTTTTTTCCATTTAACTCTATTTCATTTGCACAAACAGAGAAGGAGAATTAAAGGTTCAAGACCTATGGTGGCTGGACTCCATTTCTCTCTGCCCTGATCCCCTAGTCAAGTCTTTAAGGAGCCAGAGCTGGGAGGGAGAAAGTTACCAGGCTCCCATTCCTTGGTCTTCATGATCATCAGGAGCTGTCTGCTCCTTTATCTCAACAGAATATCCATTAGGAACCTTCATTCCATTCCTACCCTTACATGGCTGGAAAAGCAAGTTACCCAAACTCTAGCTAAGCATATACCACCAGCTACTTTCTCTCTCCCCACAGAGACCCATTTTCAAGAGGTATAATGACATGGCCAGGTACCCAGGGTGTTGAGCCCCAGCTCAAGTCTGGGATCGTGCCCGGTATGCAAAGGCCAATAAAGATACCAGGGGTGAAAGTATAAAGAAGATTTATTGCTAGCAATACAAGGTGCAAGCGGAATAATTTCACATAACAAGCACACAGATTCTTAATTCTAAGCATCTTTTATACAGGAGTATTGGACCTTCATAAGCATTCTTGTTTGCTAATTGGTTATAAGGGAGTGACGCAAGGAGTTCTTTACTGAGCATGTCTCTATACCTGTGTTTTAGCTATGTATCTCATTTACATACATGTATGTTTCATTAGCATACTTTCTCCCCACCTAGGGGTGTGATTTTTAATATTTAAATTAGCTCTTTGCCCTAGTCCTCTGATTCTGCTTTTGTTTTCAAGCCTCCTTTATCTAAGACTGTCGACTCCTTATCATTGCAGATGGGCATTAGTTACATAACAGAGACTTTTGCTTGGGCTTTGTATAGTGGTTTCTAGGTCAAACCTGACAAGGGCAACTGCCACACACAGGGGCAGCAGCAACTTCTGGCTGCTACTTCACCACTGGCACCATTGTGTAGCTATGGCATCAGCTATGCCCTATGCCCCCCTTTTTCTATGCCCTCCTTCCTGAATCCACTCAAGTTGGTGCCTGGGACAGCTTCCCAGTCCCAGTTATGTCCCTCCCATTTTATAATCAACATTACTAACACTCAAATGGCAAATCATCTCAGATTCCTCCCCCAAGCCAAAACCATCAGACTGTGATCTCTATTACTGCAGTGGAGAAACAACTACCAGGCTGGGAGCCTTCTCAAGGACCCTCCCATCATACTATACAGATAAGAAACAGTCATGGTGAATAGCAAAAGTCTGAGAGTTATTACTGTAAACAATAGATTCATATTTATTGATAATGAGATATTTGAAGAAAAAACAGTAATCAAAATATTGTTTTGGGATGCGGCCTGTCAGTCAAAAATATAAACTAATAGGCTGACCCATATATAATGGTCACACTTACTAAAGAAAAAAGAAAAGGCCATAGGGAAATATAAACTGTAATTGTAAATTAAGTGCATTAGCCCTGGGAAGTAAAGTTTTCCAGACTGAAGTCAACAGCTGGGGCTTCACTTCTGGAACTTCTAGTATGAATGGAGTTTAAATACAAAGGAGGTAAATGGTGTTCTCTATACACCCTTTCACTTTTAATAAGATGTACTGGCTGCTTTGAAAAACAAATAATTAAGCAATGGGACACAGCACACAATATGAAAATAATAATGGTATAATTGCATCCCTAGTGCATTTATAATGCCTAAGAATGTAATGAAGTGTGTCTGATTCTTTTGGGAAAAGTCATTAATATGTATCTCATAGTAACCCTATACCCTGGAGTTATCTTATTTCTAATAAAAGTTTTTATTGTTGAAAACAAGTAACATGGGGCAGTGGGGTGGGGGGGAGAAGGAGACAGTTTAGAGCTGTGCAGTTATTTCAGTTGGTCTATTATATGTGATTATTGAATGTTAAACACATCATTAGATACTTTAGGATGTGTCAACAAATCAGAATTCTCCCTGAATCTAAGTATTTATAATTTTCACAAAATCAAACTTGCATCTGTTATCTCCACCAATATCAACAAATTCACTTTTAAGGACATAGCCACAGGAGATATGTCAAACACTGCACTTGCCAGTTTGTTCTCACCCTTTTTCTTTACATGATTGCCTCAGGAACTGGACTGTTGAGGATATTGGAATTCAAGGACTTCTACACAAACTCATCTCTTATCAGATTTAAGATTTCTTAGACCATATTCTCAGCTTTAGGCTACAATTTAGAAGAAGTTAAACTATCTAGCTATAAACAAACATATCTGCTTCCCTGAAAGTGAAGTCCATAGAATTCTGATAGCATCTTTTCATCTTGTTTGTACTGTAAAGATTTATCTTCTACTTAGTCTCAAAAATATAAATTAACAAAAGAAAGCACTTAGCTGTACTGTGTGGGATCTGTAGCTTTTCTGGTCTGCCCAATTCCTACTATACCCAGCCAACAACAGGAATCATTTGTATTAAATACTATATATTACTTGCATAGTGTCACTAGGTTCACAGTGCCTTACAAACCTGATGGAGGGTGTAGCTGCTTTGTCACCAAAACCATTCTATCTAGCATGAAAAGGTGAAGTATTCACATTTATGTAAACAGACAGATTAAAAAAGAGACAATGTTTAAGGAGTCCAGGAAAAGGCTGTTTCAAAAGGAAAAGTGCAAAAGTTGGCCCAGAGTTAGGAGTACAGGGAAGAAAAAGATAGTGAGACCCTTGTCACATGTTGCACTTTGAGCTGCCTAAATGTTGTTGGTGCTAGTGCTATCTTGAATTTGGAGTAGTCACATCCTAAAAACGTTCTCTGGTTGTCCCTCACTTGCACAGCTGTGACTTGCCACTAGGGGGTTGGCCAGAGGAGGCTCAACTAGGAGCTACAGCTATGAGTTGCCACTACAGGACTGGTGAGTCAAGACATGCTTCTATCCCTGCTCTAAGTTGGTAAGGAGTGAGAGAGTTGGATTTCAGGGGCAGGACATGAAGCTGAGTTAATGGGATGGGAGTGGGTAATGAAATGGGAGATGGAAAGAAAATGGGGTTGGGGGAAGGGTGGTGAAATGAAGAAAGTCAGTCACTGAAGAATAAAATAAAAAGTAAAGAAAAATTAAAAAGAATAAAGAGGAAGTATATTAAAGGATTCATTTTTTAATAAATTGGGATTTAGGATTGGGGCATAAGGGGCTGGTGGCTGGGAAGTGGGAGTGGTGAGGGAAGATGTTTTTGGGGGAGTTACTGTCTCTATCTAGGGAAATTATCCCCAGTTCATGGGGACCTGATATGGCCCTCTACCTTATTCCCCTAAATCCCACTGCAGGACCTTCAAGAGAGATTTGGATAACCTTAACAGGGTCTAGAGAAGGGCTACTCATATGATTAGGAGCCTGCAGGATAGGTCCTATGAGGAGAGGTTGAGGGACCTGGATCTCTTCAGCCTCCATAAGAGAAGGCTGAGAGGGGATTTGGTGGCTGTCTACAAATTTGGGGGAGGGAGATGGAGAGGCGGGCAGCAAGGAATAGGAGATACTCCATTTACCAAGGTACCCCTTGGAGTAACTAGAAATGACAGCCATAAACTGACAGAGAAAATTTAGACTAGACATTAGCAAGAAATTCTTTATGGTAAGGGTTACCAGAACATGGAATGGGCTTCCAAGGGAGGTGGTGCTCTCCCCTACCCTGGAGTTCTTTAAGAAGAGACTGGGGAAACACCTGGCTAGGGTCATCTGACTCCAGCACTTTTCTGCCCAGGGTAGGGGGCCAGACTCAATGATATGATGAAGTCCCTTCTGAACCTGAAAAGCTGACCCAAGCAGGGTGCAGGGCCCAGAGCAAATGAGCCCATGCAAGACCCCACCCCTGCCCCAGTCCCATGTGCCCTGGATTAAAAAAAAAGCTGCCACAGCCATCGGCAGTGTTGGCAGCAGGGGGTAGTGACTGGCTGGATGCAGCCACTCCACCCAGCTCTGCAGGGCCTCCCAAAGCATGGGGCCCAGGGTGGTCACCTCAATTCACACACCCCCAGGGATGGCCATGCTGAAAATCTATGAAAATATCTTACACTTGTCCATACCCTCTGACCTTGCTAGGTGGCATGTCCTCTGCAGGCTGTTTGCACAGGATTGCACCCCTTGGGGTGGGAAGGTCACACCCCTATGGATTATAGTGGGAGTTGGCTTGGTGCCAGAACCACCCCTGAGCAGTACAGTTCAGGGGGTAGAAAGTTTGTGCACACAGAACTGGAGTGAGGGAGCACTGCATTCTGGGATGTGGAAGGACTGCAACCTGTGTAGCTCATCTGTGGGGAATGGCCACATATTAATGGAACACAAGCTGGGTAACATGGATCAAAGATAAACTTGCCTTGGAGTGGCATAACTTTAAGCTGTCTAAAGCATGCTTAAAACTAATTTCAGGTGTTAATGTGTGGACAATCCAGGGGTTAAGAGCTCCAGGAGCCATATAAAATTAATGTGTAACAAAACCTTGACAATACCAAGTGTCATAAGTGTGCTTTTTCACTAGGCTTGTAAAACACACTTGAGATGCTTCAGATTTAACCTGAACATGGAGGATGATGATGATAAAACCCTGTGGAATTCCAGAGAGGTAGTTGGCCATGTTAATCTGTAGTCAGGCAGAAGGCAGGGCATGGTGTCACCTGACAGACCAACTCCTGACCACTGGGTTGCAAAAGTATCCTGAGGTGAATCTTTTACAATTCCTCCTGTCAGAACTGTTCCATTTGAATTATATTTTTTTATGTCTAGTGACAGAGAAGAAGAAAGTGAGAATGACTGTCTAGGCAGTGATTAAGGTACTCACCAGTGCAGTGTGTTACCTGGGCTCAAGTTGCTGCTCCAATGAATGCTTAATTATGATTTGAAAGTGGAACTGTGTCAAAAAGAGAGATTAAGTGGACATGAACTGTAAATACCCCATAGCATGCTAATTGGAGGGTATGTTAGACAGAGGGAGATGTGGATTTAAAGTACCTGAGGCAGAGGAGGGCATTGATCCCAGGACTTCTACAGGCAGCTTTTAAAAACTGAGGGGCATGATTCTAGCTTGGGTTTTGGAGGAGCTTTGTTAAAGTTAAATTATTTTCCACAGGATGTTTTGAATTCTATGCAGCAGTAAATTCAGACAAAATATTGTATAATTGATTTTTTTGAGCCAGGTATACTAAATGTTATACAGAAAGCATCCATTTCACATACCCATTTCACTCTAAATGTTTCAGCCTAGTACTATACTAATCCATTGTACTAGTTTATATAGATCACTCTGGATTTAATTCCTATTGAATTATTATGGGTTCTGTTCTGTAGTCCTTGTTCAGATAATATTC
Organism: Alligator sinensis; assembly: GCF_000455745.1. Classification (NCBI taxonomy): domain Eukaryota; kingdom Metazoa; phylum Chordata; order Crocodylia; family Alligatoridae; genus Alligator; species Alligator sinensis. Next base: position 384,891 of record NW_005842749.1, read on the forward strand.
CCTGTGTGTTTCATGAAAGTGGTGTCTGAATGATAGATAGCAGAGGGCTGGGCCAAAGATTGTCTTCTGAAAGTCCACTAAACTGGATGCAAGTCAAAAATTTGTACTTATATTTATTTGGTTATTGTTCTACTTTAATTACATAGTGAGCATGTCTACACATGCCACCCCTGCAGTGTTGTTTAGTATCACATAAGCAAGTACTAAATGACTGTGCAGTAACCAGTAGGGCTGTGTAAAGCTTCAGTCACTGATTCAATTTGGCGGAGATTTGGCCCAATTTGGTGGCTGAATCTCTGAATCAAATCAGGAGACCCTTTAGTCTTTCTGAATCAATTCAGAGAGATTTGGAGTGATTTGATGATTCAGACACAAACACAGCTTTAAATGTTTTTTCTACATACCTCTAGGTACCAGGTGGCTCGTGAATGCTGAGATTCTGGGGTGGATGAGGTATCCCATAGGAGCTGGCAGGGCCGGGGTGGGGTGGGGGTCCCCAGCATGCTTGGCAGTGGACCTGGAAGTGGACCAGAAGCACTCCTGGTTCACTTTTGGGTCTGCTGCAGAGCATACAGGGGACCCTTCCCCCATCCCCTCAGCTCAGCGATTGGTGCCTTCTGGGTCTGGGGGTGGGGGGGCACCCGGGATCCCCCTGTGGCCAATTGCTGAGCCAGGGGAGGGGTACGAGGGGGCCTCTGGCATGCTCAGCAGTGGACCCAGAAGTGAACCAGAAATACTTCTGGGGACGCTGCTGAGCGGGGGCCCCCGCAGTGCTCCTGTGGGACGTTCCATGCACCCCACCATTGCAGCATTCATGAGCCGCACCTAGTACCTTGAGGTATGTAGAAAAAACATTTAAAGTGGTGTCTATGGCTGAATCACTGAGTCTCTGAATCATCATCAAATCTTCAGATTTAGCTATAGCTGAATCGAAATTGGGACAGTGATCTGAATCAATGAATTGAATCACTGCCCCCGATTCAGATTCAGGCCGAACCCAAATCAAATACGGCCCATTTCGCACACCCCTAGTAACCAGCATTATTGCACAGAACCAGTGCTGCATTCTTTTAGATGCTACTTGCTCAGTAGCAATGAGCTACTGCACAGTAGCACATTACTACTGTGCAGTAGCATTACTGTCATAATTTCTGCACTAAAGCGTTTTTCCTAATGTGCATTAAATTTAGTACTGCCAATGTGAAGTACTAAACAAATGTGCATTAGGCTGCCTTAATGCACAGTAATAAATGTGCAAGGTTTTTAAATGACACTTAATGTGCAGTAGCCTATTTTACTGTGCATCAGTGTATTAGCAGTTTTTTACATGACACTATAATGTGCAGTAAAATAGGCTACTGTGCATTAAATGCACACATGTAGATGCACCCAGTTTGTAAGAAGAGATATTTTTTAAGTTAGCTTTAAGTTTTTATTTATGGTAAGTTTTAGTCTCACCTACTGTGAAGTGAATTTTGCATAAAAACTAATGAAATTTGATGTGTAAATGGCACCTTACATTAATCCAGAAAGCTTGCTATAATTTCTGCCAGTTCTAGTTCTTTTTTATAGGGTCAAAGGAGAAAGCAGACAATTGCTGGAAGGTCCTGATGTGGAGAAGTCAAAATTTATTTTTGTAACAGTAGTAATCTAGGTTAATGTGTTCTAAAAGCTTTAACCCTAAGAAAACACTAGTATTTTTCTGATCTGCCAGCAAAAGGCATATTTAAATAAATGAATATGCACTGCAGGGCAAATTCATGAGTGTTATAAGTGGGTTCAACTCCATAGATGTCAGAGAAGTTTTAGATCTCTTACACCAGTAATACATTTGGCCATCAAATCCCTCAAAAGGATTTTAAAAGATTGACATGAAAAGTAAGATAGACATGATTTTATGTTGTAATAAAGGGCCCTGACAGATGGTACATTTATAGTGTGATTAACATGTTAATTGATCACACCATGAATGGCAACATGCTACATGTTAAGGCCATTTAGGGATCCATAAAATGGCAAGCCAGCCACGAAGATGTTCTATATTATATGTGGAACATGTTTTTGTCTGGTCAGCATGATGCCTTAAATTCAACATGTGGCACATTTCTCAGACCCAGAGCTGCACTGGGCTTGATGCTAGCAATCAGCTCATTGTTGGCATCAGGCCCAGGATAGCCTCAGGTCCTGAATTGGGCCCCACTTGTTTGAAGCCTGTATATGGGGTGCAGGACAGGGCTTTAAAAGTGTCATGGCACTTATAACTATAATATTTTTAAAAGAATGTTCAACAATTTTTTTTCTTCCCAAACAGTAGTTTTAAAAATCTGCCAATATATTAATTCAAATTCCAGGCTGTGCAAAATAAAATGTAACAAAACTGTAGCAAGTTGTTCACAAAATATGATCCTCCTTCTAATTTAGCGGGGCACAATGTGAAAGTTTTGCTTGCTTTTTTGGCCTTCCTAATATGATTTATTTTAGCATACCTGATTGGTTGATCACGGGGAAATGTTACTTAAAATAACTAAAACTGAAGTTAGGGGGGAAATCAATGTGAGTCCTTTATAAACTTTAATGCACTTCTTCTCCAAAAACACCCCTGTGAGACTGGTAAATAACTGTGTGGGACAGCAATTTTTGCTGGGGTAGAACAGTTTATACTCTGGCTGGTTAGCCTCCAGCTCCAGGTAGCAGAGGACAGCAAAGGGGCTGACTGGGGTCTGAGAGTACTGAAAGTGCATAGCCATGTAGCTAGGTAGCAGGCAAAAGTCTGCCCTTCCAGCTGACTGGATATATTATACACCCATGGTTAGAGGTTACACATATATTTAATTACAGTAAATTACCCCAGTGTAAGATTGTACTGTCCCCAACAGTATTATCTTACTGCAGCAGTTTCCTGTGGCCTAATACCATCACATATGTAGATGGTGACACTTGAGTCTGCAGCTACTTAGTCTACTCTGCAGTTAAGCACATGTGTAGATACACACAATGCAGCAAAAAAATTGCCCTTCTCTGTTTAAAGTAAAATTACACTTGGTACCCGAAGCTGTATTTTTTTTTTTAATGAAATGTTAGAGCTTTAGAAAGTGGTTGCATTTATTCTCTCTCAATAAATAGAAAAAAAAAGAGAGCCAGGCATAGTATTGATCAAACAAGCAAACAAACACACTACAAATAGAAATCTTTCCCTTTTCAGGGAGAAAACCTACTCTCATGTTCAATCTTGTAACACTGCAGATCGTAGTTTTGCAGCAGCTGAGAAGACTACTGGAGGTAGACCAATACACTAAAAGTCTAAACAGTATGGGATAAAGTAAATCCATACTTACTTTTACAGTGGCATGTAGGCCCTCTGAGATGGAATTCCAATTTGGAGTGGCATTCAGTGCTCATGGACGGACATTCCTTACACCTTGGTTCAGTCTAACTAGAAAGACAAGACACATGGAAATCTTTTGAGCACAAAGGGCATCTATACATGTACATCGAGGCTGCTCTGATGCACTGTAATTAGTGGGTCAGACAATTAATTGAGTCTGCTAGAGCATGGTAGTTACTTACTGTGTTCCAGCAGACTCCAGAATCATGTGCATCAGCGTCCCCGTGGTGAAAAATGGTAGCAGGGGCATTTTAAGCAACACTCATTTGATGAGCTTTAGATAAAGCACCCCCGCCACCCTTTTTCAGCATGGGGACACTGATACATGTGACACTCCGGGTGCTTTAATTATAGCAGCTCTCAGAGATGGTCTAATTAAAGTACCACCGCCCCCCCCACCTCCCAGAGCATGTATATAAACACCGAAAAAGAGGAAGTATGCATAGAGACAAATACAGACACTAGATGACTTGCTGAGGTCCCTACTTTGCTATGACTATGACAGTCTT